>NC_052154.1:97472117-97681235 GCF_902713615.1 Scyliorhinus canicula
TCTTCTCCCCATCTCTCTCTCTCCCCATCTCTCTCTCTCTTTCCCCATCTCTCTCTCTCCCCATCTCTCTCTCCCCCATCTCTCCCTCTCCCATCTCTCCCTCTCTCCCCATCTCTCTCTCTCTCCCCATCTCTCTCTCCCCATCTCTTTTTCTCCCCATCTCTCTCTCTCCCCATCTCCCTCTCCCCATCTCTCTCTCTATCTCTCCCCATCTCTCTCTCCCCATCTCTGTCCCCCCATCTCTCTCTCTCTCCCCATCTCTCTCTCTCTTTCCCCATCTCTCTCTCTCCCCCATCTCTCCCTCTCCCATCTCTCCCTCTCTCCCCATCTCTCTCTCTCTCTCCCCATCTCTCTCTCTCTCCCCATCTCTCTCTCTCTCCCCATCTCTCTCTCTCCTCATCTCTCCCTCTCTCCCCATCTCTCCCTCTCCCCATATCTCTCTCTCCCCATCCCTCTCTCTCCTCTCTATTTCTCTTCCCCTCTCACTTTCTCTCTCCTCATCTCTCTTTCTCCTCTCTATTTCTCTCTCTCTCACTCTCTCTTTCTCCCTGTCTCTCTCTCTCCCCATCTGTATAAAAGACAGACAGAAAGCGCACTCAGTAAGCTTTTGCGCAGGTGAAGGAGACACATCCTGAGTGAGTGAGACACATCCAGAGTGGGAATTGGAACTTGGTAATTTGGTGCAGTGAGGTAATTCGGTGCAGAGTGGGAGAAGATGCCTTTTCCCTAACGTTTTGCTCTCTTTCTTCTGGCCTGTAACTGTTAATCTGCAGGGAGAGAACCAGAGAGCATTCTGGGAAGGTAAGTGATTTTTATTTTTATTACCTTTTCAAATTGTGTGTATGTGTGTGTGTGTGTGGAGGGGGGGGGGGGGGGGGGACTGTAAGTGACATCACAGTAAAGCTGTGACCTGATTGGCTGGTTGGGAATCTGTTAAATTCAGGGAAAAAATAATATTGCAAAAAAAGTCTAATTGATTAACTAGATAGCGGAGTAACTAATCCTGAGGTCAGAGATCGGTATTTAGCATTTCATTTTACAGTAAAAACCATCTAGCGTCAGGGCCATATACTTTGTTGTAACTCAATTTGACAATAATTTAAGTGTTTATTTTAAATTAATTAACTAGTGCTTAAATGTCACTCAACGGGGTGCAGTACTCCAACTGTGAGATGTGGCAGATCTGTGCCGCTTCCAGCGTTCCGGTCGACTACATCCGCAGCAAATGTAACCAATGGCAGCTCCTCACAGGAGTAGCAATTGGATGCACTTAGGTGCATGCAGGTGGCGGAAAGCGTCATGGATAGGAGTTATAGAGATGTGGTCACACCCAAGGTGTAGGCAGAGAAATGGATAACCACCAGAAGGGGCAGGCAGTCAGTGCAGGAATCCCCTCTGGTTGTCCCCCTCTCGAACAGGTATACCCCTTTGGGGATACTGTCGGGGGGATAGCCTATCAGGGGAAAACAGCAGCAGCCGGAGCAGTGGCACCACGGCTGGCTCTGATGTTCAGCAGGGAGGGTCAAAGCGCAGAAGAGCAATAGTCATAGGGGACTCTATAGTCAGGGGCACAGATAGGTGCTTCTGTGGACGTGAAAGAGACTCCAGGATGGTATGTTGCCTCCCTGGTGCCAGGGTCCAGGATGTCTCCGAACGGGTAGCGGGCGTCCTGAAGGGGGAGGGCAAACAGGCAGAGGTCATTGTACATATTGGTACTAATGACATAGGCAGGGAGGGGCATGAGGTCCTGCAGCAGGAGTTCAGGGAGCTAGGCAGAAAGTTAAAAGACAGGACCTCTAGGGTTGTAATCTCAGGATTACTCCCTGTGCCACCTGCCAGTGAGGCTAGAACACGTGGCTAAAACAGCTGGTTAGAGGGAGGGTTTCCGTTATCTGGACCACTAGGAGCTCTTACAGGGCAGGTGTGACCTGTATAAGAAGGGCGTGTTGCATCTTAACTGGAGAGGCATAAACATCCTGGCCACGAGGTTTGCTAGTGTCACACGGGAGGGTTTAAACTAGTATGGCAGGGTGGGTGGGTACCGGAGCAATAGGTCAGAAGGTGATAAAATTGAGGGAGAACTAGGGAATAGGGCCAGTAAGGCTCTGAGGAAGAGCAGACAGGGAGATGCTGCTGAAAACAGCAGGTCTGGTGGCCTGAAGTGCATATGTTTTAATGCCAGAAGGAAACAGGTAAGGCAGACGAATTTAGAGCTTGGATTAGTACTTGGAACTATGATGTTGTTGTCATTCCAGAGACCTGGTTAAGGGAAGGACAGGATTGGCAGCTAAATGTTCCAGCATTTAGATGTTTCAGGCAGGATAGAGGGAGATGTAAAAGGGGTGGAGGAGTTGCGTTACTGGTTAGGGAGAATATCACAGCTGTACTACGGGAGGACACCTCAGAGGGCAGCGAGGCTATATTGGTAGATATCAGGAATAAGAAGAGTGCAGTCACAATGTTGGGGTTTTACTACAGGCCACCCAACAGCCAGCGGGAGATAGAGGGGCAGATAGGTAGACAGATTTTGGAAAGGAGTAAAAGCAACAGGATTGTTGTGATGGGAGTCTTAAACTTCCCCAATATTGACTGGGACTCACTTAGTGCTAGGAGCTTAGACGGAGCAGAGTTTCGAAGGAGCATCCAGGAGGGCTTCTTAAAACAATATGTAGATAGTCCAATTAGGGAAGGGGCTGTACTGGACCTGGTATTGGTGAATGAGCCCGGCCAGGTGGTAGATGTTTCAGTAGGGGAGCATTTCGGGAATAGTGACCAAAAGTCAACAAGTTTTAAAGTGCTGGTGGACAAGGATAAGAGTGGTCCTAGGGTGAATGTGCTAAATTGGGGGAAGGCTAATTATAACAATATTAGGCGGGAACTGAAGAACCTAGATTGGGGGCGGATGTTTGAGGGTAAATCAACATCTGACATGTGGGAAGCTTTCAAATGTCAGTTGAAAATAATTCATGTTCCTGTGCAGAAGAAGGATAAATACGGCAGATTTCGGGAACCTTTGATAACGAGCGATATTGTCGGCCTCATCAAAAAGAAAAAGGAGGCATTTGTCAGGGCTAGAAGGCTGGGAACAGATGAAGCCTGTGTGGAATATAAGGAAAGTAGGAAGGAACTTAAGCGAGGAGTCAGGAGGGCTAAAAGGGGTCATGAAAAGTCAATGGCAAATAGGGTTAACTAAAATCCCAAGGCTTTTTACACGTACATAAAAAGCAAGAGGATAGCCAGGGAAAGGGTTGGCTCACTGAAGGATAGGCAAGGGAATCTATGTGTGGAGCCAGAGGAAATGGGCGAGGTACTACATGAATACTTTGCATCAGTACTCACCAAAGAGAAGGAATTGGTGGATGTTGAGTCTGGAGAAGGGAGTATAGATAGCCTGGATCACATTGAGATCCAATAGGACGAGGTGTTGGGCGTCTTTAAAAATATTAAGGGAGATAAGTCCCCAGGGCCTGATGGGATCTACCCCAGAATACTGAAGGAGGCAAGAGAGGAAATTGCTGAGGCCTTGACAGAAATCTTTGGATCCTCACTGTGTTCAGGTGATGTCCCGGAGGACTGGAGAATAGCCAATGTTGAACCTTTGTTTAAGAAGGGTAGCAAGGATAATCCAGGGAACTACAGGCCGGTGAGCCTTACATCAGTGGTAGGTGAATTACTGGAGAGAATTCTTCGAGACAGGATCTACTCCTATTTGGAAGCAAATGGACGTATTAGCGAGAGGCAGCACGGTTTTGTGAAGGGGAGGTTGTGTCTCACTAACTTGATTTCGAGAAGTTTTTCGAGAAGGCCACAAAGATTGATGCAGGTACGGCAGTGGATGTTGTCTATATGGACTTCAGTAAGGCCTTTGACAAGGTCCCTCATGGTAGACTGGTACAAAAGGTGAAGTCACACGGGATCAGGGGTGAGCTGGCAAGATGGATACAGAACTGGCTCGGTCATAGAAGGCAGAGAGTAGCAATGGAAGGGTGCATTTCTAAATGGATGGCTATGACTAGTGGTGTTCCGCAGGGATCAGTGCTGAGACCTTTGCTGTTCATAGTATATATAAATGATTTAGAGGAAAATGTAACTGGTCTGATTAGTAAGTTTGCAGACGACACAAAGGTTGGTGGAATTGCGGATAGCGATGAGGACTGTCAGAGGATACAGCAGGATTTAGATCGTTTGAAGACTTGGTCGGAGAGATGGCAGATGGAGTTTAATCCGGACAAATGTGAGGTAATGCATTTTGGAAGGTCTAATGCAGGTAGGGAATATACAGTGAATGGTAGAACCCTCAATAATATTGACAGTCAGAGAGATCTAGGTGTACAGGTCCACAGGTCACTGAAAGGGGCAACAAATGAAATGAAAAATGAAATGAAAGGTGGAGAAGGTAGTCAAGAAGGCAGACGGCCTGCTTGCCTTCATTGGCTGGGGCATTGAGTATAAGAATTGGCAAGTCATATTACAGCTGCATAGAACCTTAGTTAGGCCACACTTGGAGTATAGTGTTCAATTCTGGTCACCACACTACCATAAGGATGTGGAAGCTTTAGAGAGGGTGCAGAAGAGATTTACCAGGATATTGCAGGCATGGAGGGCATTAGCTAGGAGGAGAGGTTGAATAAATTTGGTTTGTTCTCACTGGAACGACGGAGGTTGAGGGGCGACCTGATAGAGGTCTACAAAATTATGAGGGGCATAGACAGAGTGGATAGTCAGAGGCTTTTTCCCAGGGTAGAGGGGTGAACTACTAGGGGGCATAGGTTTAAGGTGCAAGGGGCAAGGTTTGGAGGAGATGTATGAGGCAAGTTTTTTACACAGAGGGTAGTGGGTGCCTGAAACTCGCTGCCGGAGGAGGTGGTGGAAGCAGGGACGATAGTGACTTTTAAGGGGCATCTTGACAAATACATGAATAGGATGGGAATAGAGGGATACGGACCCCGGTTGTGCAGAAGATTTTAGTTTAGATGGGCAGTATGGTTGGCACAGGCTTGGAGGGCTGAAGGGCCTGTTCCTGTGCTGTACTTTTCTTTGTTCTTTATCTCTCTCTGTCCCCATTTCTCTCACTCTCTCTCTCTCCCTGTCTCGCTCTCCCTGTCTCTCTCTCCGCATCTCTCTCTCTCTCTCTGTCTTATGGTGAGAGTGAAGAGAACAGTCCCAATTGAGATAGTCCTCACAGTAAATGGAACACCATGGTATCAGACAGTGTCCTGGTCGAACAAATGTTTAAATTCCTTCAGGGAGAAATTCAGTCTTTGAACTTGAGTGAGACAACAGCCAAGTTGGAGACAAATGCAGGGGAGACCCTGAAAATGTTGGGAACAGCCATGAGTCCAGCGACATATGAGGAACACAATGCCCAGCTTCCTATGATCATTGTCGAGGGTCATCGACCAAGCCTGATGGGGCGGGATTGGTTGCACCAAATCAAGTTGAATTGGATGGAAATTTTCAAAGTCCCAGACAGTGTCTTCCAAGAAGTTTTATAAACCCGCTTTCCAGAGCGAGTTAGGTCGAATAAGGGGAGTAAAGGCCAAGACTTGTGTGAACCCAGACTCAATACCAATGTTTTTCAGAGCAAAACCAGTCCCTTACACTGTGCACTAAAAAGTAGAAGCCAAACGTAAATGCCTGGAAGAACTAGGAATTATCATACCCATGCAGTTTTCAGAATGGGCAGCCCCCATCGTCCCTGTATTAAAACCAGTCTGCTCAGTTAGAATATGTGGTGATTATAAGCTTACATAAACCAGGAAGCCCAAGTAGTTAAATACCCAATTCCACGAATTAAAGATCTTTATGTGAAGTTGGCAGGAGTGCCTCACGTATACCAAACTTGACCACAGTCATGCCTACTTGCAGTCAGAACTGGATGAAGGTTCCCAAAGGTTGGTGACAATTAACTCGCATGAAGGCCTTTTTCAATACACCAGATTACCCTTTGGCATCTCCTTGGCCTGTGCGATATTCTACGCACAATGGAGACTCTCCTCCAGGGCATCCCATAGGCTGTGCTCTACCTGAATCATGTTCTAGTAACAGGACATCACATGAGGAGCACCTGCCAAGCTTAGACGAGGCGTTGAGAAGATTCTGAGATGTGGGAATTTGACTGAGAAGTGAACTTTCCAAGCCAGTGAGGTCACTTACATAGGGTTCAAAGTGGACTCAAAAATCCTACACCCACTTGAGGACAAAGTGAGAGCGATAAGAGAGCCTAATAACATGGCAGAATTTAAAACCTTCTTAGGGACGGTAAACCATTATGGCTGTTTTATTCCAAACTGGGCAACGGCATTGGGGCCACTGCACTTGCTCTTCAGAAAACATCAGCGTTGGAATTGGAGCCAGCCAGAGGAGCAAGTCTTCCAATGCGTGAGGCAGGTCTTACAGTCATCGAGTCTATTGGTTCACTTTGACCCGGAAAAGCCCATTATTCTGTCCTGCAATGGATTGCAAAAAGGGATAGGGGCAGTATTGAGGGGCCAAATGGCCGACTCCTACTCCTCCTATTACTTATGCACAGGGTGGTGGCCTTTAGAATACATCCAGTAGTATATTGTTTCTTAGCCTTTCATCCAGCAAGATTTAGTGTCCAGTCCTGTATATTATCATGTAGTCCTGCCTCTAGTTGAGCCTGACATTTACAGGCCTTAATTATCATTGCTCTGAGTGTTTTATACAAGCGTGTTTCATTCCCTCTTAGTTTGAACCATTCTAATTCTATATTATTCCTCACTCTCGATGCTTTGTTCACCATGTTTATGTTACATCCTATTTCCCACCTCCCTGTTAAGTTAGTTTAAACCCTCCCCAACAACACTCCCAAGCCAGCCCATGAGAACATTCCTTCTTTGTTTAGTTGCAATGCATCCAGCCTGCACAAGTCCATCTCCCCTAGGATCCAGCAGAGGGCAGCAGAGCGGAGCTACTGATTGGCTGTTCCGGGGAGATTTACATACCTGCAGTGCGGTCAGCGTAATTTAAAGGTGTACCTGTGCAAGAGACCCTAGGTATTCAAGTGAAGGCAAGCATCCAGCAGAGGGCAGCATAGCGGAGCTACTGATTGGCTGTTCTGGGGAGATTTGCATACCTGCAGTGCGGTCAGCGTAATTTGAAGGTGGTTTGTGGAGGGGCTGTTGTCAAGTGACAGTTTAACCCAAAACACTTCCTCAGTGTTTTCCCCCCACCCCCTCCTCTAACCAAAAAAAAAACAACCGTGGTTGTCAGGAAGGTAATTTCAGCTCTTTAAAAAATTACCTTGAAGGGTGACATTACACCAAAGCCGTGACCTGATTGGCTGGTAAGGAAAGTGTGTCAATTAGCAGTATCTGGGAGAAACTTAACTCTGTGCATTGGTAAGTATTGTGATAGTAAGTAAAATCTTTATTCCTTTCATTTATTCATTTTTTGATACTTTATTTGTAATCAGTTAAGGTAAAGTGTAAAAATGGCAGGAGATCCCAGACCCGTGTTATGCTCCTCGTGTTCAATGTGGGAGTTCAGGGACGCGGCCGATGCCCCGACTCCTGCATGTGCGGGAAGTGTGTCCAGCTGCAGCTCCTGTTAGACCGCATGACGGCTCTGGAGCTGCGGATGGACTCACTTTGGAGCATCCGCGATGCTGAGGAGGTCGTGGATAGCACGTTCAGTGAGTTGGTCACACCGCAGATTAGGATTGGTGAGGGAGACAGGGAATGGGTGACCAAAAGGCAGAGAAAGATCAGGAAGGCAGTGCAGGTGTCCCCTGCGGTCATCTCCCTCCAAAACAGGTATACCGTTTTGGATACTGTTGGGGGAGATGATTCACTAGGGGAAGGCAGTAGTAGCCAGGTTCATGGCACCGTGGCTGGCTCTGCTGCACAGAAGGGCAGGAAAAAGACTGGCAGGGCCATAGTCATAGGGGATTCATTCGTAAGGGGAGTAGACAGGCGTTTCTGTGGTCGAAAATGAGACTCCCGAATGGTATGTTGCCTCCCGGGTGCACGGGTCAGGGATGTCTCAGATCGGCTGCAGGACATACTGAAGGGGGAGGGTATACAGCCAGTTGTCATGGTGCATATAGGCACCAACGATATAGGTAAAAAATGGGATGAGGTCCTACAATCAGAATTTATGGAGTTAGGAGATAAGTTAAAAAGTAGGACCTCAAAGGTAGTAATTTCAGGATTGCTACCAGTGCCACGAAACAGTCAGAGTAGAAATTTAAGAATAGTCAGAATGAATACGTGGCTTGAGAGATGGTGCAGGAGGGAGGGGTTCAGATTTTTGGGACATTGAAAGCGGTTCTGGGGGCGGTGGGACCATTACAAACCGGATGGTCTACACCTGGGCAGGACTGGAACCAATGTCCTCGGGGTTGCTTTTGCTAACACTGTTGGGGAGGTTTTAAGCTAATGTGGCAGGGGGATGGGAACCAGATTAGGAAGTTAGAGGTCAGTAAAGAGGCAGCAACTAAAGCCAGTAAGGTACTGGATAATAAACTCAATGTGACTAAGGGGAAGAGTAGACAGGGAAGAGATGAAGATCGTAAAGGGACAGGCGGTCTGAGGTGCATTTGTTTTAATGCGAGAAGTGTAGCAGATAAGGCAGATGAATTTAGGGCTTGGATTAGTACCTGGGAATATGATGTCATTGGTATTACTGAGACTTGGTTGAGGGATGGGCCAGACTGGCACTAAATATCCCAGGGTGTAGATGTTTCAGGAGGGATAGAGAGGGAGGTAAAAGGGGTGGAGGAGTTGCATTACTGGTCAGAGATGATATCACAGCTGTGATTAAGGAGGGCACGATGGAGGATTTGAGCACTGAGGCAATATGGATAGAGCTAAGAAATAGGAAGGGTGCAGTAACATTGTTGGGACTTTACTACAGACCTCCCAAAAACGAGCGTGAAGTACAGGTACAAATATGTAGACAGATTATAGAACAATGTAGGAGCAATAGGGTGGTCGTGATGGGAGATTTTAACTCCCCCAACATTGAATGGGACTCATGTAGTGTTGGAGGCGTAGATGGAGCAGAATTTGTAAGGAGCATCCAGGAGAGTTTTTTAGAGCAGTATGTAAATAGTCCAACTCGGGAAGGGGCCATACTGGACCTGGTATTGGGGAATGATCCCGGCCAGGTGGTTGACGTTTCAGTCGGCGATTACTTTGGGAATAGCGATCACAATTCCATAAGTTTTAGAATACTCATGGACAAAGACGAGAGTGGTCCTAAAGAAAGAGTGCTAAATTGGGGAAAGGCCAACTATAACAAAATTCGGCAGGAGCTCGGGAATGTGGATTGGGAGCAGCTGTTTAAGGGTAAATCCACATTTGAAATGTGGGAGTCTTTTAAGGAAATGTTGATTAGAGTGCAGGACAGACATGTCCCTGTGAAAATGAGGGATAGAAATGGCAAGATTAGGGAACCATGGATGACGGGTGGAATTGTGAGACTAGCTAAGATGAAAAAGGAAGCATACATAAGATCGAGGCGACTCAAAACTGATGAAGCTTTGGAGGAATATCGGGAAAGTAGGACGAATCTCAAACGCGCAATAAAGAGGGCTAAAAGGGGTCATGAAATATCCTTGGCTAACAGGGTTAAGAAAAATCCCAAAGCCTTTTATTCGTATATAAGGAGCAAGAGGGTAACTAGAGAAAGGATTGGCCCACTCAAAGACAAAAGAGGTAATTTATGCGTGGAGTCAGAGGAAATGAGTGAGCTTCTTAATGAGTACTTTGCATCGGTATTCACCAAGGAGAGGGACATTTACATAGAATTTACAGTGCAGAAGGAGGCCATTCAGCCCATTGAGTCTGCACCGGCTCTTGGAAAGAGCACCCTACCCAAGGTCAACACCTCCACCCTATCCCCATAACCCAGTAACCCCACCCAACACTAAGGGCAATTTTGGACACTAAGGGCAATTTATCAAGGCCAATCCACCAAACCTGCACATCTTTGGACTGTGGGAGGAAACCGGAGCACCCGGAGGAAACCCACGCACACACAGGGAGGATGTGCAGACTCCACACAGACAGTGACCCAAGCCGGAATCGAACCAGGGACCCTGGAGCTGTGAAGCGATTGTGCTATCCACAATGCTACCGTGCTGCCCACTGCCTCACATGATGGATGGTGAGGCTAGGGATGGATGTTTAAATACTCTAGGTCATGTCGGCATAAGGAAGGGTGAGGTTTTGGATATTCTAAAAGGCATTAAGGTGGACAAGTCCCCAGGACCGGATGGGATCTATCCCAGGTTACTGAGGGAAGCGAGGGACAAAATAGCTGGGGCCTTAACAGATATCTTTGCAGCATCCTTGAGCACGGGTGAGGTCCCGGAGGACTGGAGAATTGCTAATGTTGTCCCTTTGGTTAAGAAGGGTAGCAGGGATAATCCAGGGAATTATAGACCTGTGAGCTTGACGTCAGTGGTAGGCAAACTGTTGGAGAAGATACTGAGGGATAGGATCTATTCACATTTGGAAGAAAATAGACTTAACAGTGATAGGCAGCATGGTTTTGTGCAGGGAAGGTCATGTCTTACAAACCTAATAAAATTCTTTGAGGAAGTGACAAAGTTAATTGATGAGGGAAGGGCTGTAGATGTCACGTACATGGACTTCAGTAAAGCATTTGATAAAGTTTCCCATGGCAGGTTGATAGAAAAATTGAAGTCATATGGGGTTCAGGGTGTACTAGCTAGATGGATGAAGAACTGGCTGGGCAACAGGAGTCAGAGAGTAGTGGTGGAAGGGAGTGTCTCAAAATGGAGAAAGGTGACTAGTGGTGTTCCACAGGGATCTGTGCTCGGACCACTGTTGTTTGTGATCTACATAAATGACCTGGAGGAAGGTGTAGGTGGTCTGATGAGCAAGTTTGCAGATGATATTAAGATTGGTGGAGTTGCAGATAGCGAGGCAGACTGTCAGAGAATACAGCAAAATATAGATAGATTGGAGAGTTGGGCAGAGAAATGGTAGATGGAGTTCAATCCAGACAAATGCGAGGTGATGCATTTTGGAAGATCTAATTCAAGAGCTGAGTATGTGGTCAATGGAAGAGTCCTGGGGAAAATTGATGTACAGAGAGATCTGGGAGTTCAGGTCCATTGTACCCTGAAGGTGGCAACGCAGGTCTATAGAGTGGTCAAGAAGGCATACAGCATGCTTGCCTTCATTGGACGGGGTATTGAGTACAAGAGTTGGCAGGTCATGTTACAGTTGTATCGGACTTTGGTTAGGCCACATTTGGAATACTGCGTGCAGTTCTGGTCGCCACATTACCAGAAGGATGTGGATGCTTTAGAGAGGGTGCAGAGGAGGTTTACCGGGATGTTGCCTGGTATGGAGGGTGCTAGCTATGAAGAAAGGTTGAGTAGATTAGGATTGTTTTCGTAGGGCAGCACGGTGGCCTAGTGGTTAGCATAACCGCCTCACGGCGCTGAGGTCCCAGGTTCGATCCCGGCTCTGGGTCACTGTCCGTGTGGAGTTTGCACGTTCTCCCCGTGTCTGCGTGGGTTTTCGCCCCCACAACCCAAAAATGTGCAGAGTAGGTGGATTGGCCGCGCTAAATTGCCCCTTAATTGGAAAAAATAATTGGCTAATCTAAATTTAAAAAAAAAAAAAGGATTGTTTTCGTTGGAAAGACGGAGGTTGAGGGGGGACCTGATTGAGGTCTACAAAATTATGAGAGGTATGGACAGGATGGATAGCAACAAGCTTTTTCCAAGAGTGGGGGTGTCAATTACAAGGGGTCACGATTTCAAGGTGAGAGGGGGAAAGTTTAAGGGAGATGTGCGTGGGAAGTTTTTTACGCAGAGGGTGGTGGGTGCCTGGAACGCTTTACCAGCGGAGGTGGTAGAGGCGGGCACGATAGAATCATTTAAGATGCATCTGGACAGATATACAAACGGGCGGGGAACAGAGGGAAGTAGAGCCTTGGAAAATAGGCAACAGGTTTAGATAAAGGATCTGGATCGGCGCAGGCTGGGAGGGCCGAAGGGCCTTGTTCTTTGTTCTGAGAACCTATTCCAATGTCCCGGGAATCTGAAGACCTCCCTCCTGCACCATTTCTCCAGCAAGACGTTCACCCACTCAATCCTCCTGTTCCTATACTCACTGGTCAGGAATAGTCAGGAGAAAACCACCTTTGAGGTCACACCTGCTAGTCCCTTTCATGAAATCCTTACAATGCAGAAGGAGGCCATTCGGCCCAACGGGTCTGCACCGACCCTCCGAAAGTGTACCCCGCCTAGATCCACTTCCCTGTCCTATCCATGTAATCCCACCTAACCTTTGAATATTTAGGGACCATTTAGCATGGCCAATCCACCTAACCTGCTCATCTTTGGACACTAAGAGGCAATGTTATTGTGACCCATGTGAACCACATTCGTAACAATACTTTATTATCTTTAGTCCACAGCACCTTGGCTGGATATCACCCACAACCACAGGCTGTTCACCTTCCACTTTCAGGTTGTTTTGTGGTTGCTCAGTGATATCCTTTGATACTAGCACCAGGAAAGCCACATACCATCCTGGATCCATCTCTATGGCCACAGGAACACCTGCCTGTTCCCCTATCAACTCATCATCAATGTAGATTTTCCAGTCTCCCTCCTGCCCACACCCCCCACTCCCCTGTGGAGCCCAGCTATCCAGGGTGAATAACAATGACTAATGTATTGTTATGAATGCAAGGCTTTAGAAGACAGTAAGCCATCTTCAAACAGAATGTTCTGGAATGGGAGACCACAGAATTGTTACAGGGGCTAGGGGGCCTAGTAGCAGAATTGTTACTGGGGCTGTTTAGCACAGGGCTAAATCGCTGGCTTTGAAAGCAGACCAAGCAGGCCAGCAGCACTGTTCGATTCCCGTAACAGCCTCCCCGAACAGGCGCCGGAATGTGGCGACTAGATAGATAGATAGATAGATAGTTAGATAGAATTTACAGTGCAGAAGGAGGCCATTTGGCCCATCGAGTCTGCACCGGCTTCTGGAAAGAGCACCCTACCCAAGGTTAACACCTCCACCCTATCCCCATAACCCAGTAACCCCACCCAACACTAAGGGCAATTTTGGACACTAAGGGCAACTTTATCATGGCCAATCCACCTAACCTGCACATCTTTGGACTGTGGGAGGAAACCGGAGCACCCGGTGGAAACCAACGCACACACGGGGAGGATGTGCAGACTCCCCACAGACAGTGAGCCAAGCCGGGAATCGAACCTGGGACCCTGGAGCTGTGAAGCGATTGTGCTATCCACAATGCTACCGTGCTGCCCACTAGGGGCTTTTCACAGTAACTTCATTTGAAGCCTACTCGTGACAATAAGCGATTTTCATTTCATTTTTCATTCAGTGCAGAAGGAGGCCATTTGGCCCATCTAGCCTGCACCATCTCTCTAAATGAGCATCATGACTTAGTGCCATTTCCCTGCCTTTTCCCTGTACCCCTGAACATTGTTTCTATTTAAATATCCATCTAATGTCCTCTTGAATATCTCGATTGAACCTGCCTCCACCACACATCCCGGCAGCACATTCCAGACCCAAACCACTCGCTGTGTGATAAAGTTTGTTCTCACATCACATTTGCTTCTTTCGTAAATCACTTTAAATCTGTGCCTCTCATTCTCTATCCTTTTACAAGCAGGGACAGTTTCTCCCCATTTACTCTGTCCAGCTCTCCCATGATTTTGAACATCCCCATCAAATCTCCTCTTAGCCTTCATCTCTCCAAGGAGAACAGTCCCAATCTCTCCAATCTATCCTCAGAACTGAAGTTTCTCATTCCTGGAACCATTCGTGTAAACCTCTTCCCCACTCTCTCCAATGTATTCACATCCTTCCTATAGTGTGGAGCCCAGAACTGTGCACAATATTCCAGCTGAGGTCTAACTAGTGTCTTGTATAAGTTTAGTATAACCCCCTGGCTCTTGTACTCTATGCCCCTATTAATAAAGCCCAGAATACTATATACTTTATGAACTGCTCTCTCCACCTGTCCCGCCACCTTCAATCATCTCTGCACATCTACACCCAGGTCCCTCTATTCCTGCATCCTTTTAGGAATTATTTTATATTGTCTCTCCATGTTCTTCTTACTAATGGTGATATCATACTGAAAACTGCCTGGAAACAGGTCCGTATGATCTGGTTGCCATGGGGAAAGCGGCCTAGGCCTGAAGCCAATACAAAGTCAAGTGTCAGTTTTCACACCGTGATACAAAACTGGACAACTTGTTTTTCTGGACACCGATTCTCACACTGGGCACCTGGGACCGGTTGAATGAAAACAGCTGCTGCTGTTAACCACTGTTTAGCGTCATTCATGGAGTAGAATGCCAGGACATGTCAGGACATGTGGAGATCAAGGAGATGGCAGAATGACCTTGCAGCTGGGAGTCAGTTCAGAGACACATAGAAGACAGATTGAAGGGACTTTGAAAAGACAGTGGAAGGTATGCCCTCCTGTGGCAGGGAGAAGCCGGATTGCGGACTGGCCGGAGGGCTAAATGTACAAGGTTACACATCTGCTGGGAGTGTATTTTATGATGACTTAACACATTTATGGGGAAATTACCTGTTCTGTAGTTTGAAGCAATAGTTGTCTATTGGATAATCTCTGATCAACATTGATATTAGTTTGTTTTTACTGGAAAAGTCTTTAAACCTGAACTCTTGTGCAATTTGTTCTGTCAAACACTGAGAAATTCATGTCACTCTGGAATGTATTGGTCTCCATGCGAATGATAACTGTAAGAACAGAGAAATGTCTACAGAAGTTATTTATTAAACTTCCAGCAGAAATTTGATGAAGGCCGTCAGAAGGTGGGTAAAGGTCAAGCTCATGAAATGATTGATGTGTTTGGGAATTGGCAGAGTGCTGGGAGACAGAGAGGAGGATAATGGGCAGGACTCTCGTTGACAGAATGTGACAAGTGGCATCCCACTGGGACCTGTGCTGGAGCCTCAACTATTCACCAGATTTACTGACAACTTCACTGATTGGATAGAAAGGCACATATCCTCATTAATTAATGCCACAAAGAAAGGCAGTATTGGCAGCAGTGTAGATAGAAGTATAAAGTTGCAATAAGGTATTAATAGATTAAATAAATGGCCAAAACTGTAGCAAATGGATTTCAATGGGATTAGGGGTAATTTATTATCTTGGATAAAAGATTGGCTGAGCGACAGAAGGCAGAGAGTTGGGATAAATGGATCTTTTTCTGATTGGCAAGATGTAACTAATGGGGTGTCACAGGGCTTGGTCCTTGGGCCCCAGCTATTTACGATCTATATTAATGACTTGGAAGAAAGATAGAAAGTTCTATAGTTAAATTTGCAGATGACAGTCAATAGCTGGGATGGTAAGTTGCAAAGAGGAAATACTATCCTTACAAATGGATATATAGGATAGGTGAGTGGGCCAACATTAGCAGATGGAGTTTAACGTGGATAAGTGTGAGGTTATTCGTTTTGGTCGGAATAATGGAAAGGCAACTTACTATCTAAATGGAGAGAAACTTCAGAGTGCTTCGGTTCAGAGAGATCTGGGTATCCTCCTGTATGAATCGCAGAAAACCAGTATGTAGGTACAGCAGGTAATAAGGAAGGCAAATAGAATTTTGTCCTTCACTGCTAAAGGAATAGGGTATAAAGGTAGGTAAGTGTTGCTGCAACTGTACAAGGCATTGGTGAGACCACACCTGAAGTACTGTGTACAATTCTGGTCTCCTTATTTGAGGAAGGATGTAGTTGCATTAGAGGTAGTTCCGAGGAGCTCCACCAGATTGATTCCAGAGATGAATGGTATGTTGGCCTTGATTGCGAGAGGTTTTGAGTATAGAAGCAGGGATGTGTTGCTGCAATTGTACAGGGCTTTGGTGAGGCCACACTTGGCATATTGTGTGCAGTTTTGGACTCCTTCTCTGAGGAAGGATGTTCTTGCTCTCGAGGGAGTGCAGCGAAGGTTTACCAGACTGATTCCAGGGATGGTGGGACTGTCATATGAGGAGAGATTGACTAGGTTGGGATTGTTCTCGCTGGAATTCAGAAGAATGAGGGGAATCTCAGAGAGACTTATAAAATTCTAACAGGACTAGATTCAGGGTCAACCATTTCGGACAGATATAAGGAGACATTTCTTCACCCAAAGAGTGGTGAGCCTGTGGAATTCATTACCACAGGAAGTAGTTGATGCTAAAACTTTGAATATATTCAAGAGGCAGCTGGATATAGCACTTGGGGAGAATGGGATCAAAGGCTATGGGGAGAAAGCAGGATTAGGCTATTGAGTTGGATGATCAGCCATGATGGTGATGAATGGTGGAGCAGGCTCGAAGGGCCAAAAGGCCTCCTCCTGTTCCTATCTCCTATCTTCTATGTATCTATGAGGGGTTTGTCTTATGAGGAGAGATTGAGCAGTTTAGGCCCATACCCGCGAGAGTTTAGAAGAATGAGGGGAGATCAAATTGAGGTAAGATGATAAAAAATATTGACAAATTGGATGTAGAGCGGACGCTTCCACTTGTGGGGCAATCTAGAACGAGAGGTCATAGTTTTAGGATAGGTGGTAGCAGATTTAAAACAGAGATGAGGAAAAACTACTTCTCCCACAGGGCTATGAATCTGTGTAAGTCACTACCCCAGAGTGCGGTGGATGCTGGAACATTGAGTCTATTTAAGGAGGTGTTTGTGATGGGATGCATAAAACATTATGTACATAATGTTATGCATGACATCCGATCACTAGGTGGCAGTGTTAAAACTGATTTCTGTTGTGGAATCAGTGTCACCGCAACAGCTTGGGTTTAGCGGCGATGTAGACGAGAATTGGAGAGTGTTTAAGCAGCATTTTAAACTGTGTTGCAGCCCTTGGCCTGCAGACACAGCCGATAAGGGGTGTATTGAGTTGCTACTCACTTTAGCAGGTCCCTAAGCAATTGAAATCTTCAACACTTTTGTCTTTGAAAATTAGGCTGACAGCAAAGTTTCGATGAAGTGTTTAAACCCCCCCCCAAAAAAATTGAAACCTTCCAAGCGCAAAAGAAGGGCAATGGTGACTTAAGAATCTGCAGGGATCCGAATATTTTGATCAATATCAAAAGGGAACACTACCTTATACCAACGAGAGAGGAGATAACTGGAGAATATAATTGGAGTGACAGATGGAATTCCTACAGTGGAGAAGGAGGCCATTCAGCCAATCGAGTCAGCAATGGCCCTCTGAATGTGCACATTCCCCCACCACCCCACCTAACCCCGAGGCACCAAGGGGAAATTTGGCATGGCCAATCCACCTAACCTGCACACCTTTGGACTGTGGGAGGAAATAGGAGCAGCCGGAGGAAACCCCGCAGACACGGGGAGAAAGTGAAAACCCCGCACAGACAGTTACCCGAGGCTGGAATTTAACCCGGGACCCTGGTGCTGTGCGGCAGCAGTGCTAACCACTGTGTCACCGTATCAATGATTAAGAGAATGTAGTGTGTCTAACAGAGTTTAACATCAGACAGGCTACAATGCTGGTTGGAAGTTTCTTTATTTCTGGGTGAAGGGCAGAGTTTTTACAATAGATTACAGACAGAGTAAAGCTTCACACACTAGACCTGGGAACAGGAAGGATCTCCCAGGACAGCTCCTCCACAGCCAGTCAGTCACACTCAATGTGTCCTAGGGCAACTGCAACAGAGTGGCTCACACACAAGAACAAAACCATGCGATGAAGATGAATATGTAGTTATCCCAGTGATATCGAACGTTCATGGTAGATAATAAAGAAAAACACACATAAGGAATTCAAAACCGAGTGATGTTGGACAGCTAGGGAAAGGATCTGCGAGCCATGAGCCTGAATCCTTGGCTGAGGTTCAGCATCTTCCTTCTCTTCTTAATGCTGATCACAGACATCGCTACAGCCTTGGCCAGGCCAGATCTGAAATCAAAAACCAAAGAAAACTAGAAGTGAGATCAGACATTGACGGGCAGTGTTTATCTTGGAGTTTTATTTTGAAAAGGTTGTGTTGGTTCCCCGTCTCCTCCCTGAATCGTAACTGTGATCAACACTGATCACATCTCTGCAGGTTAACTCCCTGCGTCACCTATCTCCATTCAAACTCCCTCATTCCTGTCCATGCTCCCAACTCAGTTCCATCTCCCTGCTACCTCATCTCAGACCGAGCCAGGTTCTTCACAACCTTGCATTTTTCACCGCAAGGTGACCTTCCAAACCTTATATCCATGTCATCACTATGACTGCCTCTTTCCACCTCAGTAACATCTTCAGACTTCACCCCTGTCTCCGCTAAGCTATTACTGAAACTCTTACCATTGCCATCATTAGAACATAGAACTGTACAGCACAGTACAGGCCCTTCAGCCCACGATGTTGTGCTGAACTAGCCTGAAACTAAGATCAAATCAACCTACTAACAATCATTCTGGAGTGCTCCATGTGCCTATCCAATAACCGCTTGAAAGTTCCTAAAGTGTCCGACTCCACTACCATAGCTGGGAGTGAGTTCCACGCCCCAACCACTCTCTGAGTAAGGAACCTACCTCTGACATCCCTCCTATATCTCCCACCATGAACCTTATAGTTATGCCCCCTTGTAACAGCTTCATCCACCGTGGAAATAGTCTCTGAACGTCCACTCTATCTATCCCTCTCATTATCTTATAAACCTCAATTAAGTCACCTCTCATCCTCCTTCACTCCAATGAGAAAAGCCCTAGCTCCCTCAACCTTTCCTCATAAGAACTACCCTCCAATCCAGGCAGCATCCTGGTAAATCTCCTTTGCACCCTTTCCAATGCTTCCACATCCTTCCTGTAATGAGTCAACACTGAACGTTTCCAACACATTCTGCGCTGCTCTTCTGCTCTGAAGGCCAGTTTAGCTCAGTGGGCTAGACAGCTGATTTGTGATGCACAATAAGGTCAGCAGCGGGGGTTCAATTCCCGTACCGGCTGAGGTTACTCATGAAGGCCCCGCCTTCTCAACCTTGTCCCTTGCCCAAGGTGTGGTGATCCTCAGGTTAAATCACCACCAGTCAGATCTCCCCCTCAAAGGGGAAAGCAGCCTATGGTCATCTGGGATTATGGGGACTTTACCTTGCTCCTCCACTCTGCTACACTCTGCTGCTCCAATCTTAGTTTGTGCTGTGCTGTATTGTACTGTACTGCTGACCGACATTCACACTGGGCTACCAAATTTCGGGACAGGATTCTCCAAACGCGATTGGGCGGAGAATCAGTTGCGCCACTGAAATTGTGGAGGGCGCCGATTTCATGCCAAATCACAATTCTCCATCACCATGGCAGCGGCGTCAATGAGTTCCAGAATGCATGTACAGTAAACATCGTTTGCATATCATTAGCCGGCCTGACCCGGTACTCTCCAGCAAAACTGGCACCGAACGTGGACCAATTCAACGGCTGTGGAGGTGCTAGCACTGGCACCATGTGGAACACAATCCATTCCAGTGAAAACTGTGTGGGATTCGCGAGGCCCGTGATTGACACCCAGGAGGCTGACAAGCTGAAGCTGCATATACACGTCACAATGCCAACACACACTCATGACAGCCAATGAGATGAGGCACAACCCACTGATGGATTGGCTTGGGCACTGGGGAGGGGGCGGTCAGGGGGGTGACCCATATGACCCATGGCCCTAAGTTCAAAGTGGGCTGTCAGTGACATGCGCAGCTGTATGGCTGCCTTGCAGGCTGCGGCAATGGTGTTCCATGTGTGTCCACCCCGCCCCCACACCCACCTCCTGGCCACCCGCAGCTACTTCCCTCGTCCCTGGCAGAAGCCCCCGCCCCCCTCCCCCAGCCAGCGGCACAACTATCAGCAAACTCTGGCGATGTTGGACACTTCCCGTATTCCCCCTCCCTCATCAATCACACCGCCAGTTTCATGAGTTTTAAAAGCACAGGTGACCCTTGCCATCGGGAATTCGAACTATCGGAGGCGGGAATTCGACCTATCGGAGGCGGAGATTCGGCAAATTGCTATTCTCCATCACCTTGACAACGGTGTCAATGTGGTTTGTAATGCACACATAGTAAACGCCGTTTGCATATAATTAGCGGGCCCGATCCGGTATTCTCCAGGGCATCCACGATTTTCCGCCTCCGATGGGCCATGTTCCCGATTGCACGGTTCACTTGTGCTTTTAAAAATCGTGAAACTGATGTCGTGGCTTCTGAGGGAGAGAGAGGGGCTATGGAAAATGTCCAACAGCGCCATAGTTTGCTGGCAGCTGTGACCGCTGGCTGGGGGGGGGGGGGGCTTCTGCCAGGGCCGAGGGGAGTAGTGGGGTGTGTCAGGAGGTGGGTTGTGGGGTTGGGGTGGACGGGCATGGAACACCATTGCCGCAGCTGGCAAGGCAGCCATGCAGCTGCAGACACCACTAACACCCACTGTGAACTTAGTGCTCTCTGGCCCCAGCTGACCCATCAGTTGTATGGGTGCGCTCAAGCACAACCAGTGCCATCTTGTCTAGGATGAGTGGGTCTGGGGAGTGTAATGTGTATGTGCGGCTGCAGCTTGTCAGCCTCCTGAGTGTCAATCACAGAGCCAGCGAATCCCGCACCCTTTCCCATTGGAATTGATTGTGCACCACGTGGCCCTGGTGCCAGCCCCTCCACAGTTGCTGAATTGATCCAGGTTCAGTGCCAGTCTTGCTGTCATGGGAGTCCACGCATTCTGCATCGGCGTCAACACTTAGTCCCACAAACGAGAATCCCGCCCTAAGTGCTGACGCCGAGACTGAATCGCGAGTGTTCTATTGCCCTGAAAGCAGAGCCAGTCACAGAGCAATTCGGGACCGTGGGCTAACACTGGTGCCACGTGGAACTAGTTCAGTTCTAATGCACGCCGGTCTGTGATTCGACAGGGTTAGGACAGCACTGGACAGCTTGACAAGCAGGAGCTGCATATAGGCATTCCACTCCCCACACAACCTCGTCGCAGCCAAAAAGATGGGCACTGATAGTGCTGGGGCACGCCCTCCATGGGTTTGCTGAAGCCAGAGGGTACCTAGTGGGGTGGCCTGGGATGGCAGCCATACGACCCCAGGCGCTAAGTTCACAGTGGGCAGTCAGCGGCATACACAGCCGGATATCTGCATTACAGGCTGCAGCGATGGCGTTCCACGCCCGTCCATCCCGACCCCATGGCCCATGTCCTGGCTGCCCCCCGCTACTTCCCTGGCAGAAGCCCCCTGGCCAGCTGTCAGCACCACTATCGCGATGTTGGGACAGTTTTTGTACCCCGTCTCTCTCCCTCAGAAACCACGGTGGCAATTTCCCGATTTCAAAATACCAGCAGTGAACCTCGCCATCGGTAATTCTGCCTGGTAGAGGTGGAGCATCGCAGAGGGGTTGGAAATTGCCGAGTCGGGCCTGGTTAATGATTTTCAATGGTGTTTACTGTACAATTTACATGCTCACGCTGGCATGTGGCGAAGAACGCATTCAGGCCGCTGTCGAGGAACCGGAGACATGGCATTCCATCCTGCCGGAATGCTGGCATCGATTTTCAGCCGACGCACAATTCTCCACCCGATTACGTTTCGCGATTGTGGAGTCAGTGGAGGGTGAATCCTGCCCCACATCTTTGTTTGGAAATCCCTCACCGGTCTGTGTAACCTCCAGGATATCCGACCTCATGCACCACCTTGATTTTAATCACTCCACCATGGTTAACTGCGATGTTAGCTGCCTGGAATACCCTCTCTCCCCATATCCTCCCCGCTCCCCCATACCATCCCTCTCTCCCACCCGTACACTCCCCCCATACTTCCCACTCTCCCCATATCCTCCCCGCCCCCCCATACCATCCCTCTCTCCCCCATACACTCCCCCCCATACTTCCCACTCTCCCCATATCCTCCCCGCTCCCCCATACCATCCCTCTCTCCCACCCGTACACTCCCCCCATACTTCCCACTCTCCCCATATCCTCCCCGCTCCCCCATACCATCCCTCTCTCCCACCCATACACTCCCTCCATACTTCCCTCTCTCCCCATATCCTCCCCGTCCCCCCCATACCATCCCTCTCTCCCACCCATACACTCCCCCCATACTTCCCACTCTCCCCATATCCTCCCCGCTCCCCCATACCATCCCTCTCTCCCACCCATACACTCCCCCCCATACTTCCCTCTCTCCCCATATCCTCCCCGTCCCCCCCATACCATCCCTCTCTCCCACCCATACACTCCCTCCATACTTCCCTCTCTCCCCATATCATCCCCGCCCCCCCATACCATCCCTCTCTCCCACCCAGACACTCCCCCCATACTTCCCACTCTCCCCATATCCTCCCCGCCCCCCATACCATCCCTCTCTCCCCCCATACACTCCTCCCATACATCCCACTCTCCCCATATCCGCCCTCCTTCCTTCCCTCCCTCCCTCCCTCCCAGCTCCTGCTTGGTGCCATGTTTTCTCAGTTGCTATGAAGGACCCTGTGATGTTTTACTACATTGAAGGTGATACATGCAAGAAGTTTCTTCCTGTTTTATTTCTCCCAACCAATTTGACACAGCGTTGGAAATTACACACAAGGATTGGTGAAACAATAATGTGGGTTCTTTATGTTAAGACAGGACTCTATCCAGGGAGTGTTCACTGGGAGACAATAGACTGCTGTTTGTAGGCAGACTACAAAGTTATTGGACAAATACACCATCGTATTGAATGGTAATGATTGAGGGCAGTGGACAGTATGGTTTCCTAAAGGTACATATACATCATATCACAACATCCTCTCACTATCTATCCACCCACACACTCCTCCCCATTCTCTATCTCACTATCTATCCATCCACACACTCCTCCCCATTCTCTATCTCACTATCTATCCATCCACACACTCCTCCCCATTCTCTATCTCACTATCTATCCATCCACACACTCCTCCCCATTCTCTATCTCACTATCTATCCATCCACACACTCCTCCCCATTCTCCCTCTCACTATCTATCCATCCACACACTCCTCCCCATTCTCTATCTCACTATCTATCCATCCACACACTCCTCCCCATTCTCTATCTCACTATCTATCCACCCACACACTCCTCCCCATTCTCTATCTCACTATCTATCCATCCACATACTCCTCCCCATTCTCTATCTCACTATCTATCCATCCACACACTCCTCCCCATTCTCTATCTCACTATCTATCCATCCACACACTCCTCCCCATTCTCCCTCTCACTATCTATCCATCCACACACTCCTCCCCATTCTCTATCTCACTATCTATCCATCCACATACTCCTCCCCATTCCCTATCTCACTATCTATCCATCCACACACTCCTCCCCATTCTCTATCTCACTTTCTATCCATCCACACACTCCTCCCCATTCTCTATCTCACTATCTATCCATCCACACACTCCTCCCCATTCTCCCTCTCACTATCTATCCATCCACACACTCCTCCCCATTCTCTATCTCACTATCTATCCATCCACACACTCCTCCCCATTCTCCCTCTCACTATCTATCCATCCACACACTCCTCCCCATTCTCTATCTCACTATCTATCCATCCACATACTCCTCCCCATTCCCTATCTCACTATCTATCCATCCACACACTCCTCCCCATTCTCTATCTCACTTTCTATCCATCCACACACTCCTCCCCATTCTCTATCTCACTATCTATCCATCCACACACTCCTCCCCATTCTCTATCTCACTATCTATCCATCCACACACTCCTCCCCATTCTCTCTCTCACTTTCTATCCATCCACACACTCCTCCCCATTCTCTATCTCACTATCTATCCATCCACACACTCCTCCCCATTCTCTATCTCACTATCTATCCATCCACACACTCCTCCCCATTCTCTATCTCACTATCTATCCATCCACACACTCCTCCCCATTCTCCCTCTCACTATCTATCCATCCACACACTCCTCCCCATTCTCTATCTCACTATCTATCCATCCACACACTCCTCCCCATTCTCTATCTCACTATCTATCCATCCACACACTCCTCCCCATTCTCTCTCTCACTATCTATCCATCCACACACTCCTCCCCATTCTCTATCTCACTATCTATCCATCCACACACTCCTCCCCATTCTCTATATCACTATCTATCCATCCACACACTCCTCCCCATTCTCCCTCTCACTATCTATCCATCCACACACTCCTCCCCATTCTCCCTCTCACTATCTATCCATCCACACACTCCTCCCCATTCTCCCTCTCACTATCTATCCATCCACACACTCCTCCCCATTCTCTATCTCACTATCTATCCATCCACATACTCCTCCCCATTCTCTATCTCACTATCTATCCATCCACATACTCCTCCCCATTCTCTATCTCACTATCTATCCATCCACATACTCCTCCCCATTCTCTATCTCACTATCTATCCATCCACATACTCCTCCCCATTCTCTATTTCACTATCTAACCATCCACACACTCCTCCCCATTCTCTATCTCACTATCTATCCATCCACACATTCCTCCCCATTCTCTATCTCACTATCTATCCATCCACATACTCCTCCCCATTCTCTATTTCACTATCTATCCATCCACACACTCTACCCCATTCTCTATCTCACTATCTATCCATCCACACACTCCTCCCCATTCTCTATCTCACTATCTATCCATCCACACACTCCTCCCCATTCTCCCTCTCACTATCTATCCATCCACACACTCCTCCCCATTCTCTATCTCACTATCTATCCATCCACACACTCCTCCCCATTCTCTATCTCACTATCTATCCATCCACACACTCCTGCCCATTCTCTATCTCACTATCTATCCATCCACATACTCCTCCCCATTCTCTATCTCACTATCTATCCATCCACACACTCCTCCCCATTCTCTATCTCACTATCTATCCATCCACACACTCCTCCCCATTCTCTATCTCACTATCTATCCATCCACATACTCCTCCCCATTCTCTATCTCACTATCTATCCACCCACACACTCCTCCCCATTCTCTATCTCACTATCTATCCATCCACATACTCCTCCCCATTCTCTATCTCACTATCTATCCATCCACACACTCCTCCCCATTCTCTATCTCACTATCTATCCACCCACACACTCCTCCCCATTCTCTATCTCACTATCTATCCATCCACACACTCCTCCCCATTCTCCCTCTCACTATCTATCCATCCACACATTCCTCCCCATTCTCTATCTCACTATCTATCCATCCACACACTCCTCCCCATTCTCCCTCTCACTATCTATCCATCCACACACTCCTCCCCATTCTCTATCTCACTATCTATCCATCCACATACTCCTCCCCATTCCCTATCTCACTATCTATCCATCCACACACTCCTCCCCATTCTCTATCTCACTTTCTATCCATCCACACACTCCTCCCCATTCTCTATCTCACTATCTATCCATCCACACACTCCTCCCCATTCTCTATCTCACTATCTATCCATCCACACACTCCTCCCCATTCTCTATCTCACTATCTATCCATCCACACACTCCTCCCCATTCTCTATCTCACTATCTATCCATCCACACACTCCTCCCCATTCTCCCTCTCACTATCTATCCATCCACACACTCCTCCCCATTCTCTATCTCACTATCTATCCATCCACACACTCCTCCCCATTCTCCCTCTCACTATCTATCCATCCACACACTCCTCCCCATTCTCTATCTCACTATCTATCCATCCACATACTCCTCCCCATTCCCTATCTCACTATCTATCCATCCACACACTCCTCCCCATTCTCTATCTCACTTTCTATCCATCCACACACTCCTCCCCATTCTCTATCTCACTATCTATCCATCCACACACTCCTCCCCATTCTCTATCTCACTATCTATCCATCCACACACTCCTCCCCATTCTCTATCTCACTATCTATCCATCCACACACTCCTCCCCATTCTCTATCTCACTATCTATCCATCCACATACTCCTCCCCATTCTCTATTTCACTATCTATCCATCCACACACTCCTCCCCATTCTCTATCTCACTATCTATCCATCCACACACTCCTCCCCATTCTCTATATCACTATCTATCCATCCACACACTCCTCCCCATTCTCCCTCTCACTATCTATCCATCCACACACTCCTCCCCATTCTCCCTCTCACTATCTATCCATCCACACACTCCTCCCCATTCTCTATCTCACTATCTATCCATCCACATACTCCTCCCCATTCTCTATCTCACTATCTATCCATCCACACACTCCTCCCCATTCTCTATCTCACTATCTATCCATCCACACACTCCTCCCCATTCTCTATCTCACTATCTATCCATCCACACACTCCTCCCCATTCTCTATCTCACTATCTATCCATCCACACACTCCTCCCCATTCTCTATCTCACTATCTATCCATCCACACACTCCTCCCCATTCTCTATCTCACTATCTATCCATCCACACACTCCTCCCCATTCTCTATCTCACTATCTATCCATCCACACACTCCTCCCCATTCTCTATCTCACTATCTATCCATCCACACACTCCTCCCCATTCTCTATCTCACTATCTATCCATCCACACACTCCTCCCCATTCTCTATCTCACTTTCTATCCATCCACACACTCCTCCCCATTCTCTTTCTCACTATCTATCCATCCACACACTCCTCCCCATTCTCTATCTCACTATCTATCCATCCACACACTCCTCCCCATTCTCTATCTCACTATCTATCCATCCACACACTCCTCCCCATTCTCTATCTCACTATCTATCCATCCACACACTCCTCCCCATTCTCTATCTCACTATCTATCCATCCACACACTCCTCCCCATTCTCTATCTCACTATCTATCCATCCACACACTCCTCCCCATTCTCTATCTCACTATCTATCCATCCACACACTCCTCCCCATTCTCTCTCTCACTTTCTATCCATCCACACACTCCTCCCCATTCTCTATCTCACTATCTATCCATCCACACACTCCTCCCCATTCTCTATCTCACTATCTATCCATCCACACACTCCTCCCCATTCTCTATCTCACTATCTATCCATCCACACACTCCTCCCCATTCTCTATCTCACTATCTATCCATCCACACACTCCTCCCCATTCTCTCTCTCACTATCTATCCATCCACACACTCCTCCCCATTCTCTATCTCACTATCTATCCATCCACACACTCCTCCCCATTCTCTATATCACTATCTATCCATCCACACACTCCTCCCCATTCTCCCTCTCACTATCTATCCATCCACACACTCCTCCCCATTCTCCCTCTCACTATCTATCCATCCACACACTCCTCCCCATTCTCCCTCTCACTATCTATCCATCCACACACTCCTCCCCATTCTCTATCTCACTATCTATCCATCCACATACTCCTCCCCATTCTCTATCTCACTATCTATCCATCCACATACTCCTCCCCATTCTCTATCTCACTATCTATCCATCCACATACTCCTCCCCATTCTCTATCTCACTATCTATCCATCCACATACTCCTCCCCATTCTCTATTTCACTATCTAACCATCCACACACTCCTCCCCATTCTCTATCTCACTATCTATCCATCCACACATTCCTCCCCATTCTCTATCTCACTATCTATCCATCCACATACTCCTCCCCATTCTCTATTTCACTATCTATCCATCCACACACTCTACCCCATTCTCTATCTCACTATCTATCCATCCACACACTCCTCCCCATTCTCCCTCTCACTATCTATCCATCCACACACTCCTCCCCATTCTCTATCTCACTATCTATCCATCCACACACTCCTCCCCATTCTCTATCTCACTATCTATCCATCCACACACTCCTCCCCATTCTCTATCTCACTATCTATCCATCCACATACTCCTCCCCATTCTCTATCTCACTATCTATCCATCCACACACTCCTCCCCATTCTCTATCTCACTATCTATCCATCCACACACTCCTCCCCATTCTCTATCTCACTATCTATCCATCCACATACTCCTCCCCATTCTCTATCTCACTATCTATCCATCCACACACTCCTCCCCATTCTCTATCTCACTATCTATCCATCCACATACTCCTCCCCATTCTCTATCTCACTATCTATCCATCCACACACTCCTCCCCATTCTCTATCTCACTATCTATCCATCCACATACTCCTCCCCATTCTCTATCTCACTATCTATCCATCCACACACTCCTCCCCATTCTCTATCTCACTATCTATCCATCCACACACTCCTCCCCATTCTCTATCTCACTATCTATCCATCCACACACTCCTCCCCATTCTCCCTCTCACTATCTATCCATCCACACACTACTCCCCATTCTCTATCTCACTATCTATCCATCTACACACTCCTCCCCATTCTCTATCTCACTATCTGTCCATCCACATACTCCTCCCCATTCTCTATCTCACTATCTATCCATCCACACACTCCTCCCCATTCTCCCTCTCACTATCTATCCATCCACACACTCCTCCCCATTCTGTATCTCACTATCTATCCATCCACACACTCCTCCCCATTCTCCCTCTCACTATCTATCCATCCACATACTCCTCCCCATTCTCCCTCTCACTATCTATCCATCCACATATTCCTCCCCATTCTCCCTCTCACTATCTATCCATCCACACACTCCTCCCCATTCTCCCTCTCACTATCTATCCATCCACATACTGCTCCCCATTCTCCCTCTCACTATCTATCCATCCACACACTCCTCCCCATTCTCCCTCTCACTATCTATCCATCCACATACTCCTCCCCATTCTCCTTCTCCCCTCCTCTCCAAGCACAGTATTGAAGCTTACCTCTGGAGCCTGAATGGAGAGCTGCGACAGATCACTTACGGCACTGTAAAGGTACAAAACAGGGACTGATCAATGATCAGAATTAACCC
Organism: Scyliorhinus canicula; assembly: GCF_902713615.1. Classification (NCBI taxonomy): domain Eukaryota; kingdom Metazoa; phylum Chordata; class Chondrichthyes; order Carcharhiniformes; family Scyliorhinidae; genus Scyliorhinus; species Scyliorhinus canicula. The sequence continues at coordinate 97,501,108 of NC_052154.1, forward strand.
AGAACAGCAGGAGCAGGAGGGCAAGAGCCCAACACTCAACCCAAAATGATCAGAGTTGCCAAAGAGCAACAGCCACACAGCAAGAGAACTACTTGGAGGAGGCTCACTCTCCCAGCAATGCGGAGTGCTGCACTGTCAGAGGGTCAGTACTGAGGGAGTGCTGCACTGTCAGAGGGTCGGTACTGAGGGAGTGCTGCACTGTCAGAGCGTCAGTACTGATGGAGTGCTGCACTATCAGAGGGTCAATACTGAGGGAGTGCTGCACTGTCAGAGGGTCAGTACTGAGGGAGTGCTGCACTGTCAGAGGGTCAGTACTGAGGGAGCGCTGCATTGTCAGAGGGTCAGTACTGAGGGAATGCTGCACTGTCAGAGGGTCAGTACTGAGGGAATGCTGCATTGTCAGAGGGTCAGTACTGAGGGAGCGCTACACTGTTAGAGGGTCAGTACTGAGGGAGTGCTGTACTTTCTGAGGGTCGGTACTGAGGGAGTGCTCCACTGTCAGAGGGTCGGTACTGAGGGAGCGCTGCACTGTCAGAGGGACAGTACTGAGGGAGTGCTGCACTGTCAGAGGGTCGGTACTGAAGGAGTGCTGCACTGTCAGAGGGTCAGTACTGAGGGAGTGCTGCACTGTCAGAGGGTTAGTACTGAGGGAGTGCTGCACTGTCAGAGGGTCAGTACTGAGGGAGTGCTGCACTGTCAGAGGATCAGTACTGAGGGAGTTCTGCACTATCTGAGGGTGGGTTCTGAGGGAGTGCTGCACTATCAGAGGGTCAGTACTGAGGGAGTGCCACACTGTCAGAGGGTCAGTCCTGAGGGAGTGCCATACTGTCAGAGGGTCAGTACTGAGGGAGTGCTGCACTGTCAGAGTGTCAGTACTGAGGAAGTGGTGCACTGTCACAGGGTCAGTACTGAGGGAGTGCTGCACTGTCAGAGGGTCAGTACTGAGGGAGAGCTGCACTGTCAGAGGGTCAGTACTGAGGGAGTGCTGCACTGTCAGAGGGTCCGTACTGAGGGAGCGCTGTACTCTCAGAGGGTCAGTACTGGGGGAGTGCTGCACTGTCAGAGGGTCAGTACTGAGGAAGTGCTGCACTATCAGAGGGTCAGCGCTGAGGAAGTGCTGCACTGTCAGAGGGTCAGTACTGAGGAAGTGCTGCACTGTCAGAGGGTCATACTGAGGGAGTGCTGCACTGTCAGAGGGTCAGTACTGAGGAAGTGCTGCACTATCAGAGGGTCAGCGCTGAGGAAGTGCTGCACTGTCAGAGGGTCAGTACTGAGGGAGCGCTGCACTGTCAGAGGGTCAGTACTGAGGGAGTGCTGCACTGTCAGAGGGTCAGTACTGAGGGAATGCTGCACTGTTAGAGGGTCAGTACTGAGGGAATGCTGCACTGTCAGAGGGTCAGTACTGAGTGAGTGCTGCACTGTCAGAGGGTCAGTACTGAGGAAGCGCTGCACTGTCAGGGTCAGTACTGAGGGAGTGCTGCACTGTCAGAGGGTCAGTACTGAGGGAGTGCTGCACTGTCAGAGGGTCAGTACTGAGGGAATGCTGCACTGTCAGAGGGTCAGTACTGAGTGAGTGCTGCACTGTCAGAGGGTCAGTACTGAGGGAGTACTGCACTGTCAGTGGGTCAGTACTGAGGGAGTGCCGCACTGTCAGGGGGTCAGTACTGAGGGAGTGCTGCACTGTCAGAGGGTCAGTACTGAGGGAGTGCTGCACTGTCAGAGGGTCAGTACTGAGGAAGTGGTGCACTGTCACAGGGTCAGTACTGAGGGAGTGCTGCACTGTCAGAGGGTCAGTACTGAGGGAGAGCTGCACTGGCAGAGGGTCAGTACTGAGGGAGTGCTGCACTGTCAGAGGGTCAGTCCTGAGGGAGTGCCATACTGTCAGAGGGTCAGTACTGAGGGAGTGCCGCACTGTCAGAGTGTCAGTACTGAGGAAGTGGTGCACTGTCACAGGGTCAGTACTGAGGGAGTGCTGCACTGTCAGAGGGTCAGTACTGAGGGAGAGCTGCACTGTCAGAGGGTCAGTACTGAGGGAGTGCTGCACTGTCAGAGGGTCCGTACTGAGGGAGCGCTGTACTGTCAGAGGGTCAGTACTGGGGGAGTGCTGCACTGTCAGAGGGTCAGTACTGAGGAAGTGCTGCACTATCAGAGGGTCAGCGCTGAGGAAGTGCTGCACTGTCAGAGGGTCAGTACTGAGGAAGTGCTGCACTGTCAGAGGGTCATACTGAGGGAGTGCTGCACTGTCAGAGGGTCAGTACTGAGGAAGTGCTGCACTATCAGAGGGTCAGCGCTGAGGAAGTGCTGCACTGTCAGAGGGTCAGTACTGAGGGAGCGCTGCACTGTCAGAGGGTCAGTACTGAGGGAGTGCTGCACTGTCAGAGGGTCAGTACTGAGGGAATGCTGCACTGTTAGAGGGTCAGTACTGAGGGAATGCTGCACTGTCAGAGGGTCAGTACTGAGTGAGTGCTGCACTGTCAGAGGGTCAGTACTGAGGAAGCGCTGCACTGTCAGGGTCAGTACTGAGGGAGTGCTGCACTGTCAGAGGGTCAGTACTGAGGGAGTGCTGCACTGTCAGAGGGTCAGTACTGAGGGAATGCTGCACTGTCAGAGGGTCAGTACTGAGTGAGTGCTGCACTGTCAGAGGGTCAGTACTGAGGGAGTACTGCACTGTCAGTGGGTCAGTACTGAGGGAGTGCCGCACTGTCAGGGGGTCAGTACTGAGGGAGTGCTGCACTGTCAGAGGGTCAGTACTGAGGAAGCGCTGCACTGTCAGGGTCAGTACTGAGGGAGTGCTGCACTGTCAGGGTCAGTACTTAGGGAGTGCGGCACATCACTACTATCCCTCAGTCAAATTAATAGCCTTTGTCTGAACACATTTTATTTGACGTTTACATCTCAAAACATTGTAATTAGCAATAAATTGTTTTGGAAGATATTAAGGCAATAGATGGAGCTGCAGAAATGCATTTTGTCTTCTACAGTCAGCTGTGTTCCCATAGAGCCTTGACTCAAACCTCAGGCCACGCTCTGAATACCCCCGTACCTCTGACCTCTAGTTGACACTCGCTCTTGGCCTCTCCCAGGGGGTTGGCAGCCTGGCAGCTGTAGGTCCCAGCATCCATGGGGCTTGGCTTGCGAATCTCCAGGGTTAACACTCCTTGATTACTGAACATTCTGTAGCGGGGGTCAGCCGATAGATCTACATGGTTCTTAGACCATATCACCTTGGGCTGGAGGGAGGGGCGAGAGAGAGAATGAGAAGGAAAGGCAGGGCGGGAGTTGTTGGAGGAAAGGTCAGAGGGAATAACGCAGGAAGGGAAGGGAAAGAAGGAGGGTGAGGGGTTTGAAGTAACGGCGGCAAGAAAAAGAGGGGAGCGAGAAAGCAAGAGAGAGAAACACAGATGAGGCGGGGAGAGGATCAGAGAGGGAGGAGGAGGGAGATATTGGGGTGGAGAGACAGAGAAATTAATAAGACTGGTCACTCGAATTGACTGGCTAAGTTTCTCGCTGATGTTGGTCAATATTACCTTGGGGCTCCCTCGCAGGGCACAGCTCAGGGTGGCATTGTACCCACAAATCACTGAGCGATTCATGAGCGGGCGTGTGAATTTGGGTGGCTCTGTGAAGTCATGCTGCTTGTAGCTGGGTGGTTTGTACTCTGTTCCTGCCAGAGACACCAAGAAGAGGCTTAGTTAAAACCTGCAAATACCCATACCCTCTCCCCCTCCTCAAGCCACCCTCCAACATGCTCTTTGACCTCTGAACCTGAGCCTCTTGCAATGACTTCTCCCCTTGAACACCGATTACCTTTGTGCTGCAGATAGACTGGCAAGTGGGGAAATTAATCTGACTGTTGTCATAGGAATATTACTTTAAGAAATGTTTGTCTGCTCAAGTGGCTGCAGTGATGTCAGAGTGTGGGTGGAGCTGAGCTATGGCTCTGCTTTTTAGTTTCACTTTGAGGAAAAGCTTGGGTGTGTCTGTGTTTTTTGGTTTAGTTTTAGTGTTGGAGCTGAAGCCAGCCAAAGAAGGTATAATTTTGATCTCTCTGCCATCTAAAGACTATCTCTAGATCATTTGGTGAATTCAGAGTGATAACTGCTTTCAGTAGAGAATTTAAACCTGATGTGCTTTTGTTAAAAGGGGTTTTGTCTTATAGATGTTAAAAGGAAAGATTAAGGATTACTTGGAGTGTTGTATTCTTTGGGGGGTGTATTTGAATTTATGGTTGCTAAGATGTTCACTGTATGTATTAAAAAGGTCAACTGAGTTCATAGAGTAAACATTGTTTTGCTTTAAAAGTTACTTTATATTTCTGCTGTACCACACCTGTAGAGTGGGCCGTGTGCTCCCCATATCACAATCTAATAAAAGTTGTGGGTCAGGTGAACTCCATGATACATTTGGGGTTCTCTAAACCCTGGCCCATAATAATGTACCTTCACTAAACATCAGGCAATTTTTATGGATCCACCACCCTCTGGAGCAAGACTCCCCCATCCTAGTTCTAAAAAACGCTGAGTGCCACCACTGGCTGGAGGGTGTAACTATAACGTGACAGCTTTCCCTTGGTAACTTTCATTCAGAATGTTGACATACTAAAGATACATCAATACACAGTCTTGAAGTTTATAAAGGGGAATTAATTATTATATATCCTGTGCTCGAATGACAACCCTTCCCCGAATCCATTCTAGCATATACCCTGGCGACACCAGGCCCAATGTCTGCTCTCTCATTAGTGTACTTTTGGGAGGATTTCAGAGCCTCCACCGTAGGCCCTGTGAGTACCCCTCCTCCCAATCACTGTTCATGGCCCCTATGTTGCGGTAGGCTTACCTGGCTTTTGGATGTAGACACTGTCCTTGGACTGGCAAGCCTCATCACTCAGGCCGCACATATTCTCAGTGAAGACTCGGAAGAAATATTCATTCCCCACGACCAATTCTGCCACAGAGCACTGAGCACGGCGGTAGTGTTCATAGACTGTGAACCACTCCTGAATGATCACACATAGCAGTGCGGTAGGGGCGGGGGGGGGGGGGGGGGGGGGGGGGGGGGGGGGGGGGAGGTCAGGAGGGAAAGATAGGGAGGGGAATTCAAGGGAGAGAGAGAGACAAAGGAGGCAGAGAAACAGATGTCACGCAAGATAGATGTGAGCGGGGGATAGAGAGTTAGAGAGAGGCATAAGGTAAAGGAAGATTCTGTTTGAATACAAACAGTAGAATTGTCAATATTTAAAGATTGAAACTGGACTGGAAGGAACTAGCAGATAGCCCACAATATCTCGCCCTCCACCTGAGTTATCATCTTCAGATCTCGATTACTTTTGTCTGATTCAATTGGATTGGGTTGAACCACATTCAGTGACGAACATTTGTTCAGTACATCGCCACTCCCCCAGAATTGAGCTCACTCCTCCCCCTCTCATCTCATCCACCCCCTCCTCCGCCCTGTCCCTGGACACTCTCCCTCAACTACCCTCCCTGTCGCCCCTCTGAACTTGCTCACTCGCCCTCTCCTCCTCGGCATCCACTCATGCCCCTCCTTCTCCATCCCTCCCTCTCTTTTATTTAATAAACATTGTATTGAGGTATTTTTGCTATAGTAACAATAACAAAATAAACAATATACATGAAACAGTAAGCAAAAACCATTTACCTTTCATACAGGTCCCATCCATATTGACCCCCTGCTCGAATATAAACTACTCCCCCCCCCCCCCCCCCCCCAGTCTGCTGACGATTAATTTTCTGCAAAGAAGTCTATGAACGGTTGCCACCTCCAGGTGAACCCTAACATTGACCCTCTCAAGGCGAGCTTGATTTTTTCCAAACAGAGAAAGCTCGCCATGTCCCATAGCCAGGTCTCCGACTTCGGGGGCTTTGAGTCCCTCCAAGCTAATAGTATCCGTCTCCGGGCTACCAAGGAAGCAAAGGCCAGAACGTCTGCCTCTTTCTCCTCCTGGATTCCCGGGTCTTCCGACACCCCGAAAATCGCCACCTCTGAACTCAGTGCCACCCTTGTTTTTAACACCGTGGACATGACATCTGCAAACCCCTGCCAAAATCCAAAACATGTGGACATGGTTCGCTGGTCCTCCCGCACATTTTCCGCACCTGTCCTCCACCCCAAAGAATCTGCTCATCCGGGCCACTGTCATGCGAGCCCGGTGAACAACCTTAAATTGTATCAGGCTGAGCCTAGCACATGTTGCGGACGCGTTGACTCTACTCAACGCGTCCGCCCAGAGACCATCCTGTACCTCTCCTCCCAGCTCCTCCTCCCACTTGCGCTTCAGCTCCTCGGTTTGCGTCTCCTCCAACCCCATAAGCTCTTTATAAATGTCCGAGATGCTCCCTTCTCCTACCCACCCTTTCGAAACTGCCCTGTCCTGAATCAGGGGTAGCGGTAGGAGCGGGAAGGTTGAAACCGGTTTACGAAGGAAGTCCCGCACCTGCAGATCCCTGAATTTATCTCCCCTCGCCAACCCAAACATTTCCTCTAATGCCCTCATACTCGGAAAGCTCCTCTGTATGAACACAAACCCCATCCTCTCAATCCCCGCTCTCCGCCATAATCGGAACCCCCCCATCCATACACCCCGTGGCAAACCGGTGATTATTACAGATTGGGGCCCAGACCGATGCTCCACCTGCTCCCACATGCTGCCTCCATTGGCCCTCTCCCTGACTCCGCTCAAGCATTACCTTCCTTACCTGTGGGGTCTTTCCCGCCCAGACGAAGCCCGTGATCATTCTGTTGACCCGCTTAAAAAAGGACCGCGGAATAAAGAATGAAATACAAATAGGAATCTCGGGAGCCCCGTCATCTTCACCGTTTGCACCCTCCCAGCCAGAGACAATGGAAGCGCGTCCTATCTCTGAAAATCGTCCTTCATTTGGTCCACTAGCCGGACCAGATTCAATTTATGCAGCCGGTCCCATTCCTGCACCACTTGCGTCCCTCCCTCTCTACATTTTCCCGCTCTCCCTTATCCATTTTTGGACTACTGGGAGCTCCCTCCCTCCCTTCATTCTCCCACTCCCTCGTTCTCCCTCACTGTCACTACCCTCCCCCTCACTCACCCTCCCCTCACTTGCTGGCACCCTCAAACCCCCTCATCTCATTCCCCCTCCCCTTCACTCGCTCTCACCCTCAAACCCCCTCCCCTCACTTGCCGCTCCCCTCACTTGTCCTCCCTCCTCCCCCGCATTAATCAACCCCCTCACTTTCACTCACTCTCCCTCCTATCTGCCTCCAATGCCATTTGGTTCCTTTTGTATACGGTGTCACGGTGGGACCTCTGGATAAGGTCCACCCGGGGCTGCGGGAATGGGGGGGGGGGGGGGGGGGGGGGTTGAGGGTCAGTTGCCCAACAGTACCAGGGTGATTGTGGGGTTGATCAATGTTTCCAAGCTGGTGCCTGGCGCAAGTCACTGACCAGAGTGGCAATGGTCTGGCATTGACCAGAGTGGCAATGGTCTGGCATTGACCAGAGTGGCAATGGTCTGGCATTGACCAGAGTGGCAATGGCCTGTCATTGACCAGAGTGGCAATGGCCTGGCATTGACCAGAGTGGCAATGGCCTGGCATTGACCAGAGTGGCAATGGCCTGGCAGTGACCAGAATGTCAATGGCCCACTCAGTGTGCTAACAGTGTGGGCAGCACGGTAGCACAGTGGGTAGCACTGTTGCTTCACAGCTCCAGGGTCCCAGGTTTGATTCTCGGTTTGGGTCACTGTCTGTGCGCAGTCCGCACGTTCCCCGTGTCTGCGTGGGTTTCCTCCGGGTGCTCCGGTTTCCTATCACAAGTCCTGAAAGGTGTGCTGTAAGGTGAATTGGGCATTCTGAATTTGCCCTCTGTGTACCCGAACAGGTGCTAAAGTGCAGCGACTAGGGGCTTTTCATAGTAACTTAATTGCAGTCTTAATTAAGATTCTAAAAAAAACATGGCCACCCAGTCCACATATTCTTACCATGGTCTTCTTGTCAGCCTTCTGGATGGTGTATCCGCTGATTTCACAGTTTCCATCATCCTTGGGGGGCAGCCAGGATAGAGCCACATTCAATCCCCACACCTCCCCAATCTTCACATTGAGTGGGGGGCCTGGCTTGTCTGAGAGAGGAAATGGGAGATGGTGAGGATTACTCAGCAAGGGGATCTGAATGGTCTGGGAGAGGGGAGTGAGGGAGGTGTGGCAGTGAGAATATAACAATACTGCCTGGCACTGGGGCAGGAGGGGCTACACTCAGTATCGCAGGAGCTTTACTCTGTATTGAATACTGGCCTTCCTGTTGGAATGTACAAGAACAGGAGGAGATGCTGCCCCACCATTCAATTGGACCAGGGCTGATCTGTATCTTAATTCAATCTGCCCACTTGATCACATTTTAAGGGGCAGCACACCGGTTAGCGGTTTTCCTTCACAGCGCCAGGGTCCCGGGTTTGATTCCCGCTTGGGTCACTGTCTGCGGAGTCTGCATGTTCTCACTGTGTCTGTGTGGTTATCCTCCTGTTTCCTCCCACAAGTCCCGAAAGACGTGCTGTTAGGTGAATTGGACATTCTGAATTCTCCCTCTATGTACCCGAGCAGGCACCGGAATGTGGTGACTAGGGGCTTTTCACAGTAACTTCATTGCAGTGTTAATGTAAGCTGACTGGTGACAATAATAAAGATTATTATTATTAATAATGATATGCGAACGGCGTTTATTGTACGTGCGATCCGGTATGCAGCAACACCGCAGTCCAGGTGACGAAGAATCACAATTTAGTGTCAAATCGGCGCCTGCTACGATTTGGTCGTTGGAATCTATTCTCCGCCCAATCACGTTTCGCGATTTCAGTGTCAGCAAACTGAGAATCCCGCCCATGGACTTTCACGACAGCAAAATCGATGTCAAACCTGGATCGATTCAGGGACTGTGGAGGGGCTAGCACAGGTGCCACATGGAACACAATCCATTCCAATGATAAATGGTTGTAGGATTTGCTGGGTCCATGATTGACTCTCGGGAGGCTGACAAGCTGCAGCCACACATACACATTACACTCTCTACACACACACATCCCAGCCAACAAGATGGTACTGGTTGTGCTGGAGTGTGCCCATGCAGCTGTTGGGTCACCTGGGGCCAGAGCTCACCCATGGGGGTGACCTGGGGGTACAGCTATATGACCCGTGGCCCTAAGTTCACAGTGGGCTGTCAGCGGCGAGTGCAGCTGCATGGCTGCCTTGCCAGCTATGGCAATGGTGTTCCGTGCCCATCCACCCCAACCCCACAGCCCACCTCCTGGCCACCCCCCGCTACACCCCCAGTCCTGGCAGAAACCCACCCGGTCAGCAGACTATGGCGATGTTGGACACTCTCTGTACCCCCTCTTTCTCCATCAGCAGCCACGACGCCGGTTTCACGATTTTTTACAGCACAAGTGAACCACGCCTTCGGGATCTCGGCCCATCGGAGGCGGAGAATCGCTGAGGCCCCGGACAATACTGGGTCAGGCCCGCTAATGATATGCAAACGGTGTCTACTGTACGTGTGGAGTGAAACGCATTGAGGTGAAGGAGAATTGCAATTTGCTGTTAAATCGGCCCCACCGCAATTTTGGCTCGGAACCTATTCCTCACCCAATCGCGTTTCGCAATTTCGGCATTAGTCAACGGAAAATTCACCCAGGGAATTTCTAAATTGTGAAAAATTAAAAACAGTGCATAACCAAGTGAGACGTGGTTGGGGTGGAGGATGGTCCAGGAATATGGATTATCATAGATTATCATAGAATTTACAGTGCAGAAAGAGGCCATTTAGCCCATTGAGTCTACACCAACTCCTGGAAAGAGCACCCTACCCAAGGTCAACACCTCCACCCTATCCCCATAACCCAGTAACCCCACCCAACACTAAGGGCAATTTTGGACACTAAGGGCAATTTATCATGGCCAATCCACCTAACCTGCACATCTTTGTGACAGTAGGACGAAACCGGAGCACCCGGAGGAAACCCACGCACACACGGGGAGGATGTGCAGACTCCGCACAGACAGTGACCTAAGCCGGAATTGAACCTGGGACCCTGGAGCTGTGAAGTGATTGTGCTATCCACAATGCTACTGTGCTGCCCCCTTTAATGTCCTTTAATGGTCCCGAGGCCTTCGGCAAAAACCAAAGAGAACTTGGACAGAACTCCTTCCCGTCCGCGGGGGTACATCTGGCGTACAGATTGCCAATCCAAACGTAGATGATCCAGCCAATCGTGCCTCAAAAGGCTGGACCCGTTGCCGCGGACTACCAACAATGGTAGGCATGCGGATTGGTCTCCGAATACCGCAGGTACATGGGCGGTGCCCTCGATTTCTAAGGGCTCCCCGGTGTACGTGGCCAGTCGGGCCCACGTGACGCCAAGCTCTAGTGGCTAAAGACCTGTTCGGATGGCGGCAAACGTGTGTAGACTGATGATCAAATTTGCCGCTCCTGTATCCAGTTCCATCTCGGTGGGGGATCTATTTAACAGCAATGTCACCTGGATAGGTGTCGTTCTGGGGTCAGTCACACACAGCAGCAGTAGGGTTGGTTCCTTGGCTTCCAAGGCCTCCTATATATGTGTGTGGCCTCTTGAGGGGAATGGCGACTTGTTCATTTCCGGGGACAGTACCCTCACGCGACTGTCTGGAGCCTCATTCCTGGCCTTGGTTTTCCGCTCGATACTGGCGTCTGTCATCCGGGAAGCTCCAGGGTCACTCTGGGGCGAGTCACGGTGGTGGTTGCAGGACCTGTCAACTTGCTTCCGTAAGCCGTTAGCCGGTGATCTCGGCGGCACCCAATGTTCCGGACCGCCAGGCACTGGATTTCCTGGAGCCTGTGGTCAGCGCCTTCCTGGGCGAGCGCTATGTCGACGGTCCTGTCAAGGGTCAGGGAGGTCTCCAGTAACAATTTACACTGTGTCACCTGCTCCCGAAGCCAGCAAGCTAAGCAGCCCCGCAGCGATTCAGCCAGGGAGGTTCCGAACCCGCGAGGGCAGCGAGTCCCCATAAACGGACTAAGTATTCCCTGTGGACCCCGCCGGCATCTGCAAAGCGGTTTGGAACCAGTACCGTCGGACCATAATCTGCAAAGCGGTGGGGAACCGGTACCGTCGGACCATAATCTGGGGCCGTGTGGAACCGGTACTGTCGGACCATAATCTGCAAAGCGGTTTGGAACCGGTACCGTCGGACCATAATCTGCAAAGCGGTGGGGAACCGGTACCGTCGGACCATAATCTGGGGCCGTGTGGAACCGGTACTGTCGGACCATAATCTGCAAAGCGGTTTGGAACCGGTACCGTCGGACCATAATCTGGGGCCGTGTGGAACCGGTACCGTCGGACCATAATCTGTGGCTGTGGGGAGCCGGTACCGTCGGACCATAATCTGTGGCTGTGGGGAGCCGGTACCGTCGGACCATAATCTGTGGCTGTGGGGAGCCGGTACCGTCGGACCATAATCGGGGGCCGTGGGGACCTGGTACCGTCGGACCATAATCGGGGGCCGTGGGGAACCGGTACTGTCGGACCATAATCGGGGGCTGTGGGGAACCGGTACCGTCGGACCATAATCGGGGGCTGTGGGGAACCGGTACCGTCGGACCATAATCTGGGGCCGTGGGGAACAGGTACCGTCGGACCATAATCGGGGGCCGTGGGGAACCGGTTCTGTCGGACCATAATCGGGGGACGTGGGGAACCGGTACCGTCGGACCATAATCGGGGGCCGTGGGGAACCAGTACCGTCGGACCATAATCGGGGGCCGTGGGGAAACCGGTTCTGTCGGACCATAATCGGGGGACGTGGGGAACCGGTACCGTCGGACCATAATCGGGGGCCGTGGGGAACCGGTACCGTCGGACCATAATCGGGGGCCGTGGGGAACCGGTACCGTCGGACCATATTCGGGGGACGTGGGGAACCGGTACTGTCGGACCATAATCGGGGGACGTGGGGAACCGGTACCGTCAGACCATAATCGGGGGACGTGGGGAACCGGTACCGTCGGACCATAATCGGGGGCGGTGGGGAACCGGTACTGTCGGACCATAATCGGGGGCCGTGGGGAACCGGTACCGTCGGACCATAATCGGGGGCCGTGGATTTTGGTGACAGCCCACCCAGTCAATCAGCATAGCGAATGACAACCCATCCGACCTGTCCGGGTTAGTCAAGTTCCTAATTAGTGCATAAGTTGGTCCGCCAATGGCGGTCAGCAAGGTAACGGTCTGTCGCTTGTCACTGGCGATGGAGTTTGGACAGGAAAAAAGTTGAAACTTTTCGATGTACTGGGCCCAATCATCCGAGACAGCATCAAAAGGCCCGTGTTTACCAATGTATGCCTGACGGTCGGACAGCAGTCTCCCGAGGTGGTTGGAAAACAATACGATGTTACAGCACTTGCCTCTTAACGGCAGCTCCACTTGATCCTCGTTGCCAGTGTTTGAGACGGAGACAAAATACTCCGGACAAATTTCTAAGTGTGGTAGCAAACCGGAATTGCGGCGAGATTCCCGGCGCTCGGCCCAGCGAGGCTGGCAAGGCAATTCAACATTAATTGGTCCACTTAACAGGCCCCACAGGTTTCTCGCTGCAAATGACGGCTCGCCAGCTGCTTTGCCAGGACCGTGCTCGCCACACCCCTGCTAATATGGGCAGCACGGTAACACAGCGATTAGCACTGTTGCTTCACAGCGCCAGGGACTCAGGTTCGATTCCCTGCTGGGGCACTGTCTGTGCGGAATCTGCACATTCTCCCCGTGTGTGCGTGGGTTTCCTCCGGGTGCTCCGGTTTCCTCCCACAGTCCAAAGATGTGCAGGTTAGGTGGATCGGCCATGCTAAATTGCCCTTAGTGACCAAAAAAAAGGTGAAGTGGGGTTACTGGGTTACAGGGAAAGGATGGAGGCGTGGGCTTAAATAGGGTGCTCTTTCCGAGGGCCAGTGCAGACTCAGTGGGCCAAATGGCCTCCTTCTGCACTGTAAAGTCTATGATTCTATGACCAGGAGGACTGGCCTTCAGAGCTGGAAAAAGTCAATGACCTACACCAGGCCGGATGAGAGTGTAGGCACCAACGCCACCTCCCCGAATGGAGCATCCACCCTCCCCCTAACACCCAGGCGACCTCCAGCCCTCGCTCCCTCCCCTTCAACCCCGCCTTCACACCCATCTCCCATCGCTGTTAACCACGCATGTAGCTAACGATGCACGCTCTGTGTCTACACAAGAAAAGCTCTCATACAATCGGCGGGAGAAGGCCCAGACTGGCAGTGGTGCACTTGACATAAGAACCCTCACCTCCTTCAGGGAGTGGGCCCTGGAGGTGACCAGTGTGGCTGAGGACAGGGCGGTCACCCATGCGGAGCCTGGCGGATGCCGCATAGGTGAGGAACCACAGGGTTCCACCTGGAGGACCTACCAACCATCAGTAGTGATTGCCTTACTAACTGACCCATCCCTCCCACTGACCACATGTCCATTCTCCCACAGGTCCTCCAACCGACAGCACCGGCCATCTCGGGCGGCACCCTCTCCTGACTCCCAGGAGACCACCTCGGAGGAGAGCTCTGAGGATGCCTCCACAATGTTGATGTACATCAGGTGGAGGCAGGAACTCCCAGGCAAGTCAGCAGTCGGAGGGGTGCTGAATCCCAGGACCCAGTTGGGTTCCAGCCTGAAGCTGAGCCTCTGGAACAGAGTTACCCACAGCTGATGGAGACAATAGGGAGCAGCCGGGACGTTCAAAGGGAGACAACTGCAGTGGAGAGCCTGGTGCACAACGTCGACACCATTAGAGAAGGTGTCCAAGGCGTCGTGCAGTCGATGACGACCATAGCTGAGGCTCTCGGCAGAATGTCCAACTCGCTGGGGATGTCACCCAGTACCAGGCTGACCTTGTTGAGATTCTGCGGGACATGTCCCGCTCTCAGATGGGCATGCTTGAGGCGCTGCAGAACATGGCCCAATCACTGAGGAGCATCACTGAGGACGTCGATACAATGGTGCGGACAATGGTAGCCACCAGGGCTGGCAGAGCAACTTGATGCAGGGACAGCCGGGGCTTGAACCAGCTGCCCCTCCATCCCAACGTGAACCCCAGGGCACTATGGGCACCAACCTGTCACATGGAGTGGCGACTGTGGCCACCATCTCCCCCGTGCTCCATCCTTCTGATGAACCCGCATCTCAAGGTCAGCATGAGGGACAGGGTGGCACGGCTGTGCACGTGCCGTCGACAAGTGAGCCTGGCCCTCTGGCCCCAGTGCCCTCAGAGGACGCCCGCCAGGGGTATCGAATGCCTCGAGACGTGGTAAGCAGCTGGCTGCCTCTACCTCAGATGTACATCCTTGGGAAACACCTTGATGTAGTGGTACAGCTAGGAGGGCCAGGCACATTGAGGAGGGGCGGGTAGGTAGGGGGTGGGGGGGTGGCACCACCGGGAGTTGGGTATTGCACAGCACATTAAATTCCTGTTTGCACAACCATCCTGATGCCTTTGTCACTTTCTTCCGTCTTGCAGGCTGACCCTCTGCCGTGTTGCCCATCTCACCAGGCACCCCCCCCCCCCCCCCCCCCCCCCCCCCCCCCCCATGGCACTCACCCACTCTCCGGCTGTAGACATGTCCCCTGAGCTGTGTCCCATCCCCTGGGTATTTGGATGTTGGCTGCTGCATCTGTGGTGTTGCCTCCCACAGTGTCCAGGCATCAAGGTGTGATTGGGGTGCTAGACAATAATGACTCCCACATGCTACATGACTCCCACATGATACACGGCCCACCTACCCACGGGGATCCACTTGAGTTGTGTGAAGTGCTCACTTAACCCCGATTGTCAATTACCTCCCAGCAACAGCCTTGAGCCACAAGCCAGAGACCTCAGCAGTCGGTGGGGGGGGTATGACTGATTGGCAGGGACAGGATTACCCCGGAACAGGTGCACACGCTCCAGGGTTGGCATAGAGATGCCGGGAGTGATTTCCCCAGTCCCCTCCCCCCCCCAGTGTCCCCGCCCCAACCCCCATGACAGCCCACACCCAACCGAGGGACCCCCAACCCTCACTGAGCACTGACGTGGCAAGCCCATCACCCCCGGGCTCTTTGCCTGTGAGCAAAGATGGCTACCCACCTCCTTGGCTCCCCACAGAAGAGGGAACAATGCTACAACCAGTTGAATGGTGGTAAAGGGAGCCTGTTGCTGCTGCCAGTTGCTTGCAGGGGACAGAGAGGAGTTTGCTTGCCTGCAGTTGCTACACCTGGGAGCTGTACTTGTCACTGGTTGCCTTTCTGCTTATCGGCTTGGAGTGGAGCGAGGTGCGGATCTTGGTTGACCTGTTGTCGGGCTGAAAGTGGTGTGGAATGGACTCGCTTTTGCAGTTTTATACTAGATGGTGTCTGGAGACTGGATGCCGGGACTGTGAGAGCAGTAGGGTGGTGGCCCAATTGACAATGTGTACTCTCTGTACTGATATTGGTTGGGTTGTGTTTTACTGTTGGCGGATTGTATGGTTATAATTGTATTATTGTTGTGTTTTGTTTTTTCTTTGTGCCTAGCGGCCGGGTGCTCGCCAGTTGTGGCCCTCCTGCTTCTGTGCACTGAGGGTCGAAGGCTCCTTCCAGGTGATAGTGAGGAGGAAGAGTGTTCTCTCTCTCTCTCTCCTCAATCATGCTCTGCCGGTCCTTTCCCAATGGACTGAGCTGCTTGCCGGGTCCTCTTCACCGACGTTGGGCTGTTGTTGGGGCCGGGGGGGGGGGGGGGGAGTGTGCATTGGCTTGAATGCTGGCAGCTTTGCCTTGTACTTAATTGTTTGTTGGCTATCCTGTGGTTGCTCTGTATTCTGACATGGTTTTTCTTTGTACAGGGAGTTCTCTCACTCTCTTCGGCCATGCCCTGTATCGGTGTGTCCTTTCCCGGTGATCTGCTGGGGGGGATGGAACGTCCACACCACAGCGAGGAGAAGGAGAAATCTACGCAACACAGCGAGGAGCATGGGGCCCACGTGCGGCGGCACATCAATGCTGCCATACAAAGGGCGTATCCGCCATGCCAGAGCTCATCACGTCTCGCTCCATCCTGGGGTGCGATACACGCTGGGTATCCACCACCTCAGGCCAAAAAGGAGCAGCTCGGACATAGCTGCATTACATCGGCCACTACAATGACCACTTGTCTCTTTTGTCATATATTTTTCTTTCGCTGTCTGTTTTTGTTTGTTAACACTAATGTAAATTCCAACCACATAAAAGCTGTAAATTATTCATATCCTCAGTTATGATTAATCCAACTGTATGATGATTTGACTTAATGTTAATAAATGAAAAATTCCAATGAAAACATTTTAATTAAAGAAGTGACCACCGCACAATCCTTGTGGAGACAAAGTTCCGTCTTCACATTGCGGATACCCTCTATCGTGTTGTGTGGCACTACCACCGAGCTAAATGGGATACACTTTGAACAGATCTCGCAACTCAAGACTGGGTATCCATGAGGCGCTGTGGGCCATCAACAGCAACAGAATTGTATTCAATCACAATCTGTAACCTCATGGCCTGGCATATCCCCCACTCTACCATTACCACCAAGGCAGGGGATCAACCCTGGTTCAATGAAGAGGGCAGGAGATCATGTCAGGAGCAACATCAGGCACACCGAAAAATGAGGTGTCAACCTGGTGAAGCTACAACACAGGAGTACTGTGTGCCAAACAGCATAAGCAGCCAGTAACAGACAGAGCTAAGCGATTCCACAATGAACACATCAGATCTAAGCTCTGCAGTCCTGCCACATCCAGCCATGAATGGTGGTGGACAATTAAACAACTCACTGGAGGAGGAGATTCCACAAATATCCCATCCTCAATGATGGAGGAGCCCAGCACATAGAATCATAGAGAAGTTGCAGCACACAGGAAGCCATTCAGCCCATCTTGTCCAATGTAATCCCACCTTCCTACACCTGGCCCATAGCCTTGTAGCGTAGAGCAATTAAAGTGCAGATCCAGGTAGTTTTTAAAAAGAGTTTAGGGTCTCTGCCTTCACCACCAGCTCGTGCAGCGAATTCCAGACCCCCACTACCCTCTGGTTAAAAATGTTTTCCTTCACGTCCCCTCTACACCTTCTGCCACTTATCTTGAATCTCTGTCCCCTGGTTTTAGAATTCTCCACCATGGGAAACAATTTGATCCTGTCCACTCTATCTCTTCCCCTCATAAGTTTTGTACACCTCAATTAAGTCACCCCTCAGCCTTTGTTGTTCCAAGGAAAATGTTCCCAACCTATCCAATCTCTCCTCATGGCTACACTTTTCTAGCCCTGGCAACATTCTTGTCAACCTCCTCCTCTACACTCTCTCCAGAGCAATAACGTCCTTCCTGTAATGTGGTGACCAGAACTACACACAATATTCCAGTTGTGGCCTTGCCAGTTTTTTATACAATTCCAACATTATATCCTTACTTTTATATTCTATACCTCTGCAACTGAAGGAGAGCTATCTAATGCTTTCTTTACAACGTTGTCTGTTCAAACTGCTGCCTTTAGGGACCTGTGTACTTGTACGCCAAGATATCTCACTTCATCTACCCCTCTTAGTATATCCCCATTTATTGTGTACTCCCTATAACTGTTTGACCTCCCTAAATGCATGACCTCACGCTTATAGATAGATAGATAGAACAGTACAGCACAGAACAGGCCCTTCGGCCCTCGATGTTGTGCCGAGCAATGATCACCCTACTCAAACCCACGTATCCACCCTATACCCGTAACCCAACAACCCCCCCCCCCCCCCTTAACCTTACTTTTAGGACACTATGGGCAATTTAGCATGGCCAATCCACCTAACCCGCACATCTTTGGACTGTGGGAGGAAACCGGAGCACCCGGAGGAAACCCACGCACACACGGGGAGGACGTGCAGACTCCGCACAGACAGTGAACCAGCCGGGAACTGAACCTGGGACCCTGGAGCTGTGAAGCATTTATGCTAACCACCATGCTACCGTGCTGCCCATAGCTTCTCTGTGTTAATGCCATCTGCTACTTATTGCCCGCTCCACCAATCTATCCATGTTGTTTTGAAGATTATAGCTATCCCCTACACTTGACCAACTGGCCAATCTTGGTATCATCTGCAAATTCCCCAATCATGCTCCCCACGTTCTAAATTGTTAATATATAACACAAACAGTAAGGGTTCCAATACCAAGCCACGTTGAACACCGCTTGAAACAACGTTCTAATTTCAAGGGCAGCCATCGACTATTACCCTTTGCTTCCTGTTACAAAGCCAACGTTTTATCCAGTTTGCCACATTGCTCTGTATCCCATGGGCTTTCACTTTCTTGACCAATCTGCCATGGGGGACTTGCTAAAATCTATGTACACCACATCCACTGCACTACCTTCTTGTCACTTCCTCAAAGAATTCAATCAAATTTGTAAGGCAAGTCCTTCCTTTAACAAATCCATGCTGACTATTCCTGACTAGTTCATGCCTTTCTATGTGACAGTTAATCCCAGCACTCAGGATTGATTCTACTAATTTGCCCACCACTGACCTAAGACTAACTGGCCTATAATTGTTTGGCATTTCCTTCAATCGCTTTTTAAACGATGGAACCACGTTTGCATTTCTCCAGTGCTCCGGTACCTCCTCTGTGTCTCGGGAGGATTGGAAAACCATCCTGAGAGCATCTTCTATCTCCTCCCTGACCTCCTTCAATAGCCTTGGGAACAATCCATCTGGTCCTGGTGACTTATCAACTTTCAAGGATTTCAATCCTTTGAGTACTTCCTCTCTCTTTATGGCTATCCCATCCAATATCTCATACTGTTCCTCCTGAACTACTATATCTGCATCATCCATTTCCTTTGTGCACATAAAATATTAATTTGAATCCTTCCCACAACCTCTGCATTGACACAGAAGTTTCTTTCTTCATCTCTGATAGGTCCCACTTATTTCTTAACTAACCTTTTACCATTAATATTTTGGGAAAACATTGTTGGATTTTCTTTAACTTTAGTTGCTGATATTTTTTCATACCCTCTCTTTGATTTCCTTAATTCCTTTTTGACTTTGTCCCTGCACTTTCTACACCCTTCTCGGCTGTCAAAAAACAAAGAACAATACAGCAGAGGAACAGGCCTTTGGCCCTCCAAGTCTGTACTGTTCCATGATACCATTGGAGATGATGCGGGATTATGGTGAAGGGGCTGGAGGAAGCAATGTCGTGGCAGTGACCAGCTCACCTTAATGAGAGAGGAGCTGCAGAAGTTGGAGGAAAATAATAAAGGGCTGAGAGCTAAAGAGGAGGAGCTGGAGAACAGGTCACAGCAGCAGAATCTCCAGATTGCCTGAGGGGCTGGAGGGCCCGAGGTCGACTGAGTACTTTCCTGAAGAGTTGTAGTTATGAAGAGAGAATGGCTAAAATTGGATAATTTTCCCTGTAGCAGAAGAGACTGAGGGGGGACATGACTGAGATGTATAAAATTATGAGGGGCATAGATAGAGTAGCCAGGAAGCACCTTTTCCCCTTGGTGGAAGGATCAATTACCAGGGGCATAGATTTAATGCAAGGGCTGGAGGTTTAGAGAGGATGTGAGGAACCTTCTTACCCAGAGAAGTCTTGTTGTGTATTCCCAAGCCGCCTCCCACGGTGGGGGATATAATGAGGCTGCTCAAGCGATTTGGGGCTGTTTTGGGGCACAAATTGAATTTGGATAACAGTGAGTGCTTTTTGGTTTCCCCACCGGGGAAAGAGAGCGGGCTTGAGGGGATTGCCACTTCATGTGGCAATTACCCACTTCAGGTATCTAGAGATGCAGGTGGACCGAGATTGTGAGCCCGGCTCCGTAACTAAACTTTCACGTGCCTTGGTGGGCGGAGTCAAGGTGGATTTGTTCAGGTGGGACAGCCTCCCCTATGCAGGCCGGGTACAGTCGGTAAATTGCTGCAGTTTTTAATTTCTATTCCCGCGTTTACTGATCTTCTTCCCGAAAGCATTTTTTGTGAGGTGGAACAATTGATTTTGTTGTTTGTCTGGTCAGGTCAGGTAGCGAGGATTCGGAAAACGGAGCTTCACAGAGAACAACAGTTAATGGCGGTTGGCTCTGCCGAGTAGACATTTAAAAAAAAAGTATTTTTATTCAGCAGATTTTCAACATTTTCACAATACAAAAACAACCCCAAACAGACGACAAAAAACCCAGACCACCTCCCGCCCCCAACAGTTGGTTTCCAACTCCTGAAAGTGCATACTGAACGAAGCCCAACAATTGCAGGACCCTTCCTTCACCACCCCCTCCCCCACTCCCACAGCTCAAACTTCATCTTCTCCAGGGTCAAACTCTCCAGCAGGTCCCCCGCCACAGCAAGGCACAAGGCTGAGGAGCTGACCTCCACCCCGACAAGGCCTGCCTGTCAGCAATCAGGGAGGCAAAGGTTAAAACATGTCACCCCTCCCGCCTGTAGCTCGGGTCGGTCAGACATCCCGAATATGGCTTCCGGGGCACCCGGCTCCACATCCACGTGTAAGACCCCCCAGATTGTACTAAACACCATTCTCCAAAACCTTGGCAATAGCATTCTTAGTTTTGGAGGGGACATATCTCCTTTGTACATTTAGGATCTCTCCTTTTAGTGCTTCCCACTGGTTTTCCACAGATTTATCCTCAAGCAGATTTTCCACAGATTTGCACATCGGTGCAAAAGGCTGAAACATTCACAACAATCTTTTGCCAGAAGTGCCGAGTGGATGATCCATCTCGGTCTCCTCCAAAGGTCCCCAGCATCACAGATGTCTTCAGCAAATACGATTCACTCAACTTGATATCAAGAAATGAAGGCACTGGATACTGCAAAGGCCAAGGGCCCTGACAATATTCTGGCATATTCAGAACTTGCCGCACCCCTAGCCAAGCTGTTCCAGTACAGCTACAACACTGGCATCTACCTGCCAATGTGGGAAATTGCCCAGGTTTGCCCTGAAGAAACAGGAACAAATCCAACCCAGCCAATTACCGTTCTATCAGTTTACTTTCCATCATCTGCAAAGTGAAGGAAGGAGTCATCAACAGTGCTATCAAGTGACACTTACTCAGCAATATCCTGCTCACAAATGCTCAGTTTAAGTTCCTCCAGGGTCACTCAGCTTCTGACCTCCTTGGTTCAAACATGGACAAAGAGCAGAATCGCAGAGGTAAGGTGGAAGTGATTGCCCTTGACATCAAGGCAGCATTTGACCGAGTATGGCAGCAAGGAGCCCCAGCTAAACTGGAATAACTGGGAATGAGGGGAAATCTCTCCACAAAGGAAGATGGTTGTGGCGGTCGGAGGTCAATCATCTCAGCTCCAGGACATCACCGCAGGAGTTCCTCAGGGTAGTGTCCCAGGCTCAACCATCTTCAACCGCTTCATCAATGACCTCCTTTCCATCATAAGGTCAGAATCATAGAATCATAGAATTTACTGTGCTGAAGGAGGCCATTTGGGCCATTGAGTCTGCACCACCCTTGGAAAGAGCACCCTACTTAATCCCATGCCTGCATCCTAGCCCCGTAACCCAGGAGGCTCACCTATCCTTTTTGAACACTAAGGGCAATTTAGCCTGGCCAATCCACCTAACCTGCACATATTTGGGCTATGGGAGGAAACCGGAGCACCCGGAGGAAACCTATGCAGACACGGGGAGAAAGTGCAAACTTCACACAGACAGTCACCCGAGGCCGGAATTGAACCCGGGACGCAGGAGTTGTGAGGTAGTAGTGCCAACCACTGTGCCACCGTGGCGCCACAAAGAAGTGGTAATGTTCATTGTAAGGAACTTGCTAAAATCCTTGTCTGTTTTGTGTTTCTCTTCCAATTCCTGTCCTTCTGGCTGGTTTTAAAATCACTGACATTTGGTTTTGAACTGAACCCCCCTCCCCGCTGCAGGCTGCTATGTGTACTTATCAGGCAGAGCCCCTCTGATTCAGTATGCTCTTTGGCATAGCTCGTGATGTCATGTTGATGGACTTGGCAAGCAGCCAATCAGCTTGTTTGAAATTCAGGCCTTGGACAAATTCTTGTTTGGGATTGGTGGAGCTTTTCAGAAACTTCTGGAACAGGAGACGCCAAACCCATTTTGTCAGTTCAGTGAAAGATCCAAGCCTGAAGCAGCTTTAAGGCATTCTCTCTCAGATTTCTCTCTCTCAGGCGATTTAAGAGGCTCCCAGCCAGACCTGTGGAAGGCACTCCTATTGAAAAGACTGAGGACAGTAGCCAGACCTGTGAAGGGAACAGCTGGTTTGAAAGGTTGTGAGCAGGTTCTCCCATCAGGTCTGTAATAGTTTAATCCTCTGTCTGAATGGCTGGGAAGAGCCCAGTCTGAGAATTCTCGTCATGATACAGCCAGAATCTCTGCATAGAGATCAGACATATGAAGAAAGACTGGATCGACTGGGCTTCTACTCACTGGAGTTCAGAAGAATGAGAGGGGATCTCATCGAAACATATAAAATCCTGATGGGACTTTCAGGTTAGATGCGGGAAGAATGTTCCCCATGTTGGGGACGTCCAGAACCAGGGATCACAGCCTAAGAATAAGGGGTAAGCCATTCAGGACTGAGATGAGGAAGAACCTCTTCTCGCAGGGATTTATGAACTTGTGGAATTCTCTACTACAGAAAGCTCTTTGGGCCAGTTTGTTGGATATATTCAAGAGGGAGCTGCACGTGGCTCTTGCGGCTGAAGGGATTAAGGGGTATGGAGAGAAATTGGGAGTGGAATACTGAAGTTGCGCGATCAGCCATGATCATATTGAATGGTGGTGCAGGCTCAAAGGGCCAAATGGCCTACTCCTGCATCTATTTTCTATGTTTCAGAGTAAGCAGTTTAGAGGCAGTGTGGGTGTAAAATTTACTGTAAACTTTCAGGTAGAAAATTCTAGTAATAGCTCAGGGAGATGGAGGGTCCATCTGGTGGCCACACGATGGAATTGCACAGACCTGAATCTCCTGTATGAAGGCCATGCCGCAGAGGAAGACCTACAGTTTGGAGGTTCTAATGGATGGTGGTCCTGATAAGATCCAAACTCACCGAGTGGTTGCAACACCTGGCATTTTGAAGAGATCACCACCTACAAGGATCTTAATCTCAGCAGCAAAGATCCTCAAATCTCTCATCCCCTTTTAATCCCTGTTACATTTAATCCTTTCTCCACCTCCTACCGTGTGTTTGTCGTGTTGTGTGTCTGGGTGGAGATTGGGACAGGGTTTTGAGAATAGGTAGATTAGTGGACCATTGTTCAATTATATGTTCATCTTTTACTCTTGTTACAAATAAACAGTTTTTTAAATGTTCTACTTAGAAATCTGGTGGCTGTAACTCATTGGAGCAGATGAGGGTTAAAGCTATCAGGAAAATACACAAATCATTGGTTAGTTCACTTATGTTGGGACTCTGGGGTCTGTGGGGCTGGAACTGACCGTGCACTCGCCCAGGGTGCTGTAACATCACAGATGACTGCACAATGTTCAGCACCATTCGCGACTCCTCAGATAATGAAGCAGTCCATGTCCAAATGCAGCAATACCTGGACAATATCCAGACTTAGGCTGACAAGTGGCAAGTTACATTCGTGTCACACAAGTGCCAGGCAATGACCCTCTCTTACAAGAGAAGATCTAACCATCACCCCTTGACATTCAATGGCATTACCATTGCTGAAACCCACACTGTCAACATTCTGGGGGTTACCATTGATGAGAAACTGAACTGGACTTGCCACATTAATACTGTGGCTACCAAAGCAGGTCAGAGGCTTGGAATCCTCTGGTGAGCTACTGACCTCCTAGGCTCGGCCAACCACTACCGTGTGTCTGGTCCTGCCTCAGACTGAACGGGTACTGGACTGCCTTCTTGAGGCCATGTCCAGGGTTGTGAGAGTGAGTGTGGAGCCATGCCCACTAGTGGCAGTCTTTGGGGTCTTGGAACAGCAAGAATTATTCACTGGGAGAGAGGCAGGCGCCCTAATCTTTGCCTCCATGATTGCCCAGCGGAGACTGATTACAACCAGGACGCAAGGCAAACCAGGCAGGGGAACCAGAGGGAACAAACAGTAGCGACGTACCCAGGAACAGCCTCGCCAGGTGACACCAAAGGCACCCCTGGTATATTCTATTACCAAGAGGCGATGCACATGGCATAGGAACAGCATAGAGGGAGTGGCCCCAAAACCAGTGCTCCAACAATAATACCTTTACACCCGCTGTCTTGTCCCCCTCCTGGGCTTTTACGTGGGAGTCATATTCCCTTCCTGTATATATATATATATAAATATGTACAGTTTGTAAAGACTCCTATGTTGCTGCTTAAATGTCCTCTGCAATGTAACTATAAAATGCAAACCAATAAAAATAATTTGAAAAATAACTCACCTCCTGACCCCCGCCCCCCCCCACAATCTACAAGTCCCTCCACCATCTGCAAGGCACAAGTCAGGGGTGTAATGGAATACTCTCCACTTGCCTGGATGAGTGCAGCTCCATCAACACTCAAGAAACTTGACACCATCCAGGGCAAAGCAGCCCACTTGATTGCTCCCCTTCCACAAACAATGAATCCTTCCACAACCGAACACTGGCAGCATGTATACAAGATCTTGAAACTCCCTCCCTAACAGCAGTGGGTGTACCTACATCACATGGACTGCAGCGGTTCAAGAAGGTAACTCACCTTCACCTTCTGAAGGGCAACTAGGGATGTGCAAATGAATGCTAGCCTAATCAATAACGCCCACATCCTGTAAATTAATTTTTAACAAGGTGTTTGTTGGCGGACAGTGTAGAGGGAGCTTTACTCTGTATCTAACCCCGTGCTGTACCTGTCCTGGGAGTGTTTGATGGAGACAGTGTCGAGGGAGATTTACTCTATCTAACCTCGTGCCGTACCTGTCCTGGGAGTGTTTGATGGGGACAGTGTCGAGGGAGATTTACTCTATCTAACCCCGTGCTGTGCCTGACCTGGGAGTGTTTGATGGGGACAGTGTCGAGGGAGATTTACTCTGTATCTAACCCCGTGCTGTACCTGTCTTGGGAGTGTTTGATGGGGACAGTGTAGAGGGAGCTTTACTCTATCTAACCCTGTGCTGGATCTGTCCTGGGAGTGTTTGATGGGGACAGTGTAGAGGGAGCTTTACTCTGTCTCTAACCCTGTGCTGTACCTGTCTTGGGAGTGTTTGATGGGGACAGTGTAGAGGGAGCTTTACTCTGTATCTAACCCTGTGCTGTACCTGTCCTGGGAGTGTTTGATGGGGACAGTGTAGAGGGAGTTTTACACTGTCTCTAACCCCATGCTGTACCTGTCCTGGGAGTGTTTGATGGGGACAGTGTAGAGGGAGTTTTACTCTATATCTAACCACGTGCTGTACCTGTCCAGGGAGTGTTTGATGGGGACAGTGTAGAGGGAGCTTTACTCTGTATCTAACCCCGTGCTGTGCCTGACCTGGGAGTGTTTGATGGGGACAGTGTAGAGGGAGCTTTACTCTGGATCTAACCCCGTGCTGTACCTGTCCTGGGAGTATATGATGGGGACAGTGTAGAGGGAGCTTTCCTCTGTATCTAACCCCGTGCTGTACCTGTCCTGGGAGTGTATGATGGGGACAGTGTAGAGGGAGCTTTACTCTGTATCTAACCCCGTGCTGTGCCTGACCTGGGAGTGTTTGATGGGGACAGTGTAGAGGGAGATTTACTCTATCTAACCCTGTGCTGTACCTGTCCTGGGAGTGTTTGATGGGGACAGTGTAGAGGGAGCTTTATTCTGTATCTAACCCCGTGCTGTACCTGTCCTGGGAGTGTTTGATGGGGACAGTGTAGAGGGAGCTTTACTCTGTATCTAACCTTGTGCTGTACCTGTCCTGGGAGTGTTTGATGGGGACAGTGTAGAGGGAGCTTTACTCTGTATCTAACCCCGTGCTGTACCTATCCTGGGAGTGTTTGATGGGGACAGTGTCGAGGGAGCTTTACTCTGTATCTAACCCTGTGCTGTACCTGTCCTGGGAGTGTTTGATGGGGACAGTGTCGAGGGAGCTTTACTCTGTATCTAACCCCGTGCTGTACCTGTCCTGGGAGTGTTTGATGGGGACAGTGAAGAGGGAGCTTTACTCTGTATCTAACCCCGTGCTGTACCTGTCCTGGGAGTGTTTGATGGGGACAGTGAAGAGGGAGCTTTACTCTGTATCTAACCCCGTGCTGTACCTGTCCTGGGAGTGTTTGATGGGGACAGTGTAGAGGGAGCTTTACTCTGTATCTAACCCCGTGCTGTACCTGTCCTGGGAGTGTTTGATGGGGACAGTGTAGAGGGAGCTTTACTCTGTATCTAACCCTGTGCTGTACCTGTCCTGGGAGTGTTTGATGGGGACAGTGTAGATGGAGCTTTACTCTGTATCTAACCCCGTGCTGTACCTGTCCTGGGAGTGTTTGATGGGGAGTGTCGAGGGAGCTTTACTCTGTATCTAACCCCGTGCTGTACCTGTCCTGGGAGTGTTTGACGTAGACAGTGCATAGGGAGATGCAATGCAGTGGTAAAGTTGTTACTTGCTGTTAATGATGCTCTCTTACCTATGACCTGGAGGTGGATATTTGCTGTGTCCTTGGTATTCTCGATCTGTACCTGAAGTTGGTAAGACCCTGAGTGCATGCGTTCTGCCTTCCTGATGAAGAAGATGGTGTCTGTGTCGCTATTCCGGATGGTAATACTCTTCAGATCCAGGGGCTGTTCCTCCTTCAGCCAGGTGACCATTGGCCTGGGCTTACCCTGCACAGCGATTAGCAGAAGATGTTATTGTCGGAGATTGTCAGCAATGGGAGCTTTCACTTTACAGTCGCTCCATGCCACAGAAGTGAAGAGGGTAAAGATCACAAAATGGGAACCAAATAACACAACTGAAGACCCGACACAGAGAAAGGCAATGAAAAAAAATGAAAATGAAATGAAATGAAAATCGCTTATTGTCACGAGTAGGCTTCAATGAAGTTACTGTGAAATCGAACCGTGCTGCTGGCCTGCTTGGTCTGCTTTAAAAGCCAGCGATTTAGCCGAGTGAGCTAAACCAGCCACTGATGGCCCGATAATCTGTTTAATCATATCTGTTGATGAGTAAATATCGGCCAGAACATAGTGAGAAATCCATCGCTCTTCCTCAACATTGTCATATTCCGGGACCTGTTTGTGGCCAACGAACAAGCAGAAGAATAGACAGGTAGCCAAGAATCAGGGGAAAGTAGCCAAGGCGTGAGGGGGAGGGATAGACCGGGAGAGTGGGTGGGGGGGTGTTGGACAAGACAGCTAAACCTAAGAGAAAAGGAGGGCGAACCAAAGGAGAAGGGGAGGGGGGAGGGGGAGGAAGAGGGAGGAAACAGGGAACAATAGAGGGGAGCCAGAGGGGGGGGGGGGGGGGGGGAGTTAAGGAGATAGCTGGAATGAGAGCAAGGGGAACGACAACAAACACAGCAATACAGTAACAAAGAGCAAGGAAAACACGGGCGAAAGACGGAACAAACGGCCGAAGTGGAGGTGAATGTGTGACGACAACGGCAGCGAAAACCATGCAGGAGAAGCTAGTAACTACACCAATACCAGATCTATTCGCGGATTGCCCTCGCTGTATTGGAGATAACTACTGTAATTGTTTCTCTGGCATCCAAATGTATACATACCTCCCCAAACTCCTCCCATCCCCCCACAAACAGAGCCTACTTATGTATTAAAAATAATATTGATACCTGTACAGAGTTGCTGTTGTTGAGCTAGTGCACAATATCATACCAGTCTTTTTTTATTGTTTTTTTCTCTTCTATATATATTTTATTCTGTGTACATAACTGTAAATATACTTTGTTCAAAAATCCAATAAAAAACAATTATAAATAAAATATGAAATCCAACTGTGAGGGAAACCCTGGGAGTCGGAGAATCGCCCGGGGCCGGTGTCAATCCCGCCCCCGCCGTGTCCCGAATTCTCCGCCCCCCGACATTCGGCGGGGATGGGAATCGGGCTGCGCTGGTCGGCGGGCCCCCCGCGGCGATTCTCCGGCCCACGATGGGCCGAAGTTCTGCCGCTGACAGGCCTTTCCCGCTGCCGTTGTTTAAACCACCTCTGGTACCGGCGGGATTGGCGGCGCGAGCGGACCCCGGGGTCCTGGGGGGGGGGGCACGGGGCGTCCTGACCCCGGGGGGTGCCCCCACGGTGGTCTGGCCCGAGATCGGGGCCCACCGATTGGCGAGCGGGCCTGTGCCGTGGGGTCACTTTTTTTCTTCCGTCCCCGTCATGGCCTTCACCATGGCGGGGGCGGAAGAGACCCCCTCCCTTGCGTATGCGCCGGGATGACGTCAGCAGCCGCTGACGCTCTGGCGCATGCGCGGCTTTCCGCCAGCCGGCGAAGGCGCCAAGGGACATTCGCGCCAGCCGGCAGAGCGGGAACCACTCCGGCGCGGACCTAGCCCCGAAAGGTGCAGAGAATTCTGCACCTTTGGGGAGGCCCAACGCCGGAGTGGTTCCCGCCACTCCGTCCCGCCGGGACCCCCGCCCCACCGGGTAGGGGAGAATCCTGGCCCAGGTTTCAATTAGCAGGTTTTAGATAAAGAAACAGTACTCAGTACTGACCCTCTGACAGCGCAGCACTAGCTCAGTACTGACCCTCTGACAGTGCAGCGCTCCCTCAGTACTGACCCGCAGACAGTGCAGCACTCCCTCAGTACTGACCCTCTGACAGTGCAGCACTCCCTCAGTACTGACCCCCTGACAGGGCAGCACTCCCTCAGTACTGACCCTCTGACAGTGCAGCACTCCCTCAGTACTGACCCACTGACAGTGCAGCACTCCCTCAGTACTGACCCACTGACAGTGCAGCACTCCCTCAGTACTGACCCCCTGACAGTGCAGCACTCCCTCAGTACTGACCCTGTGACAGTGCAGCACTCCCTCAGTACAGACCCTGTGACAGTGCAGCACTCCCTCAGTACTGACCCTGTGACAGTGCAGCACTCCCTCAGTACTGACCCGCAGACAGTGCAGCACTCCCTCAGTACTGACCCTTTGACAGTGCAGCACTCCCTCAGTACTGACCCTCTGACAGTGCGGCACTCCCTCAGTACTGACCCTGCGACAGTGCAGCACTCCCTCAGTACTGACCCTCTGACAGAGCAGCACTCCCTCAGTACTGACCCTCTGACAGTGCAGCACTCCCTCAGTACTGACCCTCTGACAGTGCAGCACTCCCTCAGTACTGACCCACTGACAGTGCAGCACTCCCTCAGTACTGACCCGCAGACAGTGCAGCACTCCCTCAGTACTGACCCTCTGACAGTAGAGCACTCCCTCAGTACTGACCCTGTGACAGTGCAGCACTCCCTCAGTACTGACCCTGTGACAGTGCAGCACTCCCTCAGTACTGACCCTGTGACAGTGCAGCACTCCCTCAGTACTGACCCGCAGACAGTGCAGCACTCCCTCAGTACTGACCCTCTGACAGTGCAGCATTCCCTCAGTACTGACCCTCTGACAGTGCAGCACTGCCTCAGTACTGACCCTCTGACAGTGCAGCGCTCCCTCAGTACTGACCCTCTGACAGTAGAGCACTCCCTCAGTACTGACCCTGTGACAGTGCAGCACTCCCTCAGTACTGACCCGCAGACAGTGCAGCACTCCCTCAGTACTGACCCTCTGACTGTGCAGCACTCCCTCAGTACTGACCCTCTGACAATGTAGAACTCCCTCAGTACTGACCCTCTGACAGTGCAGCACTCCCTCAGTACTGACCCTCTGAGAGTGCAGCACTCACTCAGTACTGACTCTCTGACAGTGCAGCACTCCCTCAGTACTGACCCTCTGACAGCGCAGCACTCCCTCAGTACTGACCCTCTGTCAGTGCAGCACTCACTCAGTACTGACCCTCTGACAGTGCAGCACTCCCTCAGTACTGACCCTCTGACAGTGCAGCACTCCCTCAGTACTGACCCTCTGACAGTGCAGCACTCACTCAGTACTGACCCTCTGACAGTGCAGCACTCACTCAGTACTGACCCTCTGACAGTGCAGCACTCCCTCAGTACTGACTCTCTGACAGTGCAGCACTCCCTCAGTACTGACCCTCTGACAGTGCCGTACTCTTTCAGTACTGACCCTCTGACAGAGCAGCACTCCCTCAGTACTGACCCTCTGACAGTGCAGCACTCACTCAGTACTGACCCTCTGACAGTGCAGCACTCCCTCAGTACTGACTCTCTGACAGAGCAGCACTCCCTCAGTACTGACCCTCTGACAGTGCCGTACTCTTTCAGTACTGACCCTCTGACAGAGCAGCACTCCCTCAGTACTGACCCTCTGTCAGTGCAGCACTCACTCAGTACTGACCCTCTGACAGTGCAGCACTCACTCAGTACTGACCCTCTGACAGTGCAGCACTCCCTCAGTACTGACTCTCTGACAGTGCAGCACTCCCTCAGTACTGACCCTCTGACAGTGCCGTACTCTTTCAGTACTGACCCTCTGACAGAGCAGCACTCCCTCAGTACTGACCCTCTGTCAGTGCAGCACTCACTCAGTACTGACCCTCTGACAGTGCAGCACTCGCTCAGTACTGACCCTCTGACAGTGCAGCACTCCCTCAGTACTGACCCTCTGACAGTGCAGCACTCACTCAGTACTGACCCTCTGACAGTGCAGCACTCGCTCAGTACTGACCCTCTGACAGTGCAGCACTCCCTCAGTACTGACCCTCTGACAGTGCAGCACTCACTCAGTACTGACCCTCTGACAGTGCAGCACTCACTCAGTACTGACCCTCTGACAGTGCAGCACTCCCTCAGTACTGACTCTCTGACAGTGCAGCACTCCCTCAGTACTGACTCTCTGACAGTGCAGCACTCCCTCAGTACTGACTCTCTGACAGTGCAGCACTCCCTCAGTACTGACCCTCTGACAGTGCAATACTCCTTCAGTACTGACCCTCTGACAGTGCAGCACTCCCTCAGTACTGACCCCCTGACAGTGCAGCACTCGCTCAGTACTGACCCTCTGACAGTGCAGCACTCCCTCAGTACTGACCCACTGACAGTGCAGCACTCCCTCAGTACTGACCCTCTGACTGTGCAGCACTCCCTCAGTACTGACCCTCTGACAATGTAGAACTCCCTCAGTACTGACCCTGTGACAGTGCAGCACTCCCTCAGTACTGACCCTCTGAGAGTGCAGCACTCACTCAGTACTGACTCTCTGACAGTGCAGCACTCCCTCAGTACTGACCCTCTGACAGCGCAGCACTCCCTCAGTACTGACCCTCTGTCAGTGCAGCACTCACTCAGTACTGACCCTCTGACAGTGCAGCACTCCCTCAGTACTGACCCTCTGACAGTGCAGCACTCACTCAGTACTGACCCTCTGACAGTGCAGCACTCACTCAGTACTGACCCTCTGACAGTGCAGCACTCCCTCAGTACTGACTCTCTGACAGTGCAGCACTCCCTCAGTACTGACCCTCTGACAGTGCCGTACTCTTTCAGTACTGACCCTCTGACAGAGCAGCACTCCCTCAGTACTGACCCTCTGTCAGTGCAGCACTCACTCAGTACTGACCCTCTGACAGTGCAGCACTCACTCAGTACTGACCCTCTGACAGTGCAGCACTCACTCAGTACTGACCCTCTGACAGTGCAGCACTCCCTCAGTACTGACCCTCTGACAGTGCAGCACTCCCTCAGTACTGACTCTCTGACAGTGCAGCACTCCCTCAGTACTGACTCTCTGACAGTGCAGCACTCCCTCAGTACTGACTCTTTGACAGTGCAGCTCTCCCTCACTACTGACTCTCTGACAGTGCAGAACTCCCTCTGCAGCATGGTAGCATGGTGGTTAGCATAAATGCTTCACAGCTCCAGGGTCCCAGGTTCGGTTCCCGGCTAGGTCACTGTCTATGCGGAGAGAGGGTATTTCCCCATTCCCTGGGGTATGAGAGTGTGAGAGAGGGTATCTCCCCATTCCCTGGGGTATGAGTGTGTGAGAGAGGGTATTTCCCCATTCCCTGGAGTATGAGAGAGGGAGAGAGGGTATTTCCCCATTCCCTGTGGTATGAGAGTGTGAGAGAGGGTATTTCCCCATTCCCTGGGGTATTAGTGTGTGAGAGAGGGTATTTCCCCATTCCCTGGGGTATTAGAGTGGGAGAGAGGGTATTTCCCCATTCCCTGGGGTATTAGAGTGGGAGAGAGGGTAGTTCCCCATTCCCTAGGGTATTAGAGTGGGAGAGAGGGTATTTCCCCATTCCCTGGGGTATGAGTGTGTGAGAGAGGGTATTTCCCCATTCCATGGGGTATTAGAGTGGGAGAGAGGGTATTTCCCAATTTCCCTGGGGTATGAGAGTGTGAGAGAGGGTATTTCCCTATTCCCTGGGGTATTAGAGTGTGAGAGAGGGTATCTCCCCATTCCCTGGGGTATTAGAGTGGGAGAGAGGGTATTTCCCCATTCCCTGGGGTATTAGAGTGGGAGAGAGGGTATTTCCCCATTCCCTGGGGTATGGGAGTGGGAGAGAGGGTATTTCCCCATTCCCTGGGATATTAGAGTGGAAGAGAGGGTATTTCCCCATTCCCTGGGGTATGAGAGTGTGAGAGTGGGTATCTCCCAATTCCCTGGGGTATGAGAGAGGGAGAGAGGGTATTTCCCCATTCCCTGGAGTATGAGAGTGGGAGAGAGGGTATTTCCCCATTCCCTGGGGTATGAGAGTGTGAGAGAGGGTATCTCCCCATTCCCTGGGGTATTAGAGTGTGAGAGAGGGTATTTCCCCATTCCCTGGGGTATTAGAGTGGGAGAGAGGGTATTTCCCCATTCCCTGGGTATAGAGTGTGAGAGAGGGTATCTCCCCATTCCCTGGGGTATCAGAGTGTGTGAGAGAGGGTATTTCCCCATTCCCTGGGGTATTAGAGTGTGAGAGAGGGTATTTCCCCATTCCCTGGGGTATTAGAGTGTGAGAGAGGGTATCTCCCCATTCCCTGGGGTATTTGTATGTGAGGGAGGGTATTTCGCCATTCCCTAGGGTATTAGAGTGGGAGAGGGTATTTCCCCATTCCCTGGGGTATGAGTGTGTGAGAGAGGGTATCTCCCCATTCCCAAGGGTATTAGAGTGGGAGAGGGTATTTCCCCATTCCCATGGGTATTAGAGTGGGAGAGAGGGTATTCCCCATTCCCTGGGGTATGAGAGTGTGAGAGAGGGTATTTCCCCATTCC
Organism: Scyliorhinus canicula; assembly: GCF_902713615.1. Classification (NCBI taxonomy): domain Eukaryota; kingdom Metazoa; phylum Chordata; class Chondrichthyes; order Carcharhiniformes; family Scyliorhinidae; genus Scyliorhinus; species Scyliorhinus canicula. The sequence continues at coordinate 97,534,393 of NC_052154.1, forward strand.
CTGGGGTATGAGTGTGTGAGAGAGGGTATTTCCCCATTCCCTGGGGTATGAGTGTGTGAGAGAGGGTATTTCCCCATTCCCTGGGGTATGAGTGTGTGAGAGAGGGTATTTCCCCATTCCCTGGGGTATGAGTGTGTGAGAGAGGGTATTTCCCCATTCCCTGGGGTATTAGAGTGTGAGAGAGGGTATTTCCCATTCCCTGGGGTATTAGAGTGGGAGAGAGGGTATTTCCCCATTCCCTGGGGTATTAGAGTGTGAGAGAGGGTATTTCCCCATTCCCTGGGGTATTAGAGTGTGAGAGAGGGTATCTCCCCATTCCCTGGGGTATGAGAGTGGGAGAGAGGGTATTTCCCCATTCCCTGGGGTATGAGAGAGGGAGAGAGGGTATTTCCCCATTCCCTGGGGTATGAGTGTGTGAGAGAGGGTATTTCCCCATTCCCTGGGGTATTAGAGTGTGTGAGAGGGTATTTCCCCATTCCCTAGGGTATTAGAGAGGGAGAGAGGGTATTTCCCCATTCTCTGGGGTATTACAGTGGGAGAGAGGGTATTTCCCCATTACCTAGGGTGTGAGAGTGGGAGAGAGGGTATCTCTGCATTCCCTGGGGAATTAGAGTGGGAGAGGGTATTTCCCCATTCCCTGGGGTATTAGAGTGGGAGAGGGTATCTCCCAATTCCCTGGGGTATGAGTGTGTGAGGGATGGTATTTCCCCATTCCCTGGGGTATTAGCGTGTGAGAGATGGTATTTCCCCATTCCCTGGGGTTTGAGAGTGGCAGAGAGGGTATTTCCCCATTCCCTGGGGTTAGAGTGTGTGAGAGGGTATCTCTGCATTCCCTGGGTATGAGTGTGTGAGAGAGGGTATTTCCCCATTCCCTGGGGTATGAGAGTGTGAGAGGGTATCTCTGCATTCCCTGGGGTATGAGTGTGTGAGAGAGGTTATTTCCCCATTCCCTGGGGTATGAGTGTGTGAGAGAGGGTATTTCCCCATTCCCTGGGGTATGAGAGAGGGAAGAGGGTATTTCCCCATTCCCTGGGGTTAGAGTGTGTGAGAGGGTATCTCTGCATTCCCTGGGGTATGAGTGTGTGAGAGAGGGTATTTCCCCATTCCCTGGGGTATGAGAGTGTGTGAGAGGGTATCTCTGCATTCCCTGGGGTATGAGTGTGTGAGAGAGGTTTTCCCCATTCCCTGGGGTATGAGTGTGTGAGAGAGGGTATTTCCCCATTCCCTGGGGTATGAGAGAGGGAAGAGGGTATTTCCCATTCGCTGGGGTATGAGAGTGTGAGAGAGAGTATATCCCCATTCCCTGGGGTATGAGTGTGTGAGAGAGGGTATTTCCCATTCCCTGGGGTATTAGAGTGTGAGAGAGGGTATTTCCCATTCCCTGGGTATTAGAGTGGGAGAGAGGGTATTTACCCATTCCCTGGGGTATTAGAGTGGGAGAGGGTATTTCCCATTCCCTAGGGTATTAGAGTGTGAGAGAGGGTATTTCCCCATTCCCTGGGGTATTAGAGTGGTGAGAGAGGGTATTTCCCCATTCCCTGGGGTATGAGAGTGTGAGAGAGGGTATTTCCCCATTCCCTGGGGTATGAGTGTGTGAGAGAGGGTATTTCCCCATTCCCTGGGGTATTAGAGTGTGAGAGAGGGTATTTCCCCATTCCCTGGGGTATGAGTGTGTGAGAGAGGGTATTTCCCCATTCCCTGGGGTATTAGAGTGTGAGAGAGGGTATTTCCCCATTCCCTGGGGTATGAGAGTGGGAGAGAGGGTATCTCCCCATTCCCTGGGGTATGAGTGTGTGAGAGAGGGTATTTCCCCATTCCCTGGGGTATTAGAGTGTGAGAGAGGGTATTTCCCCATTCCCTGGGTATGAGAGTGTGGAGAGAGGGTATTTCCCCATTCCCTGGGGTATTAGAGTGGGAGAGAGGGTATTTCCCCATTCCCTGGGGTATTAGAGTGTGAGAGAGGGTATTTCCCCATTCCCTGGGGTATGAGTGTGTGAGAGAGGGTATTTCCCCATTCCCTGGGGTATGAGTGTGTGAGAGAGGGTATCCCCATTCCCTGGGGTATTAGAGTGGCAGAGAGGGTATTTCCCCATTCCCTGGGGTATGAGTGTGTGAGAGGGTATCTCCCCATTCCCTGGGGTATTAGAGTGGGAGAGGGTATTTCCCCATTCCCTGGGGTATTAGAGTGGGAGAGAGGGTATTTCCCCATTCCCTGGGGTATTAGAGTGTGAGAGAGGGTATTTCCCCATTCCCTGGGGTATTAGAGTGGGAGAGGGTATCTCCCCATTCCCTGGGGTATTAGAGTGGGAAGAGGGTATTTCCCCATTCCCTAGGGTGTGATAGTGGGAGAGAGGGTATTTCCCCATTCCCTGGGGTATGAGTGTGTGAGAGAGGGTATTTCCCCATTCCCTGGGGTATTAGAGTGTGAGAGAGGGTATTTCCCCATTCCCTGGGGTATTAGAGAGTGTGAGAGAGGGTATTTCCCCATTCCCTGGGGTATGAGTGTGAGAGAGGGTATTTCCCCATTCCCTGGGGTATGAGTGTGTGAGAGAGGGTATTTCCCCATTCCCTGGGGTATGAGTGTGTGAGAGAGGGTATTTCCCCATTCCCTGGGGTATTAGAGTGGGAGAGGGTATCTCCCCATTCCCTGGGGTATTAGAGTGGGAGAGGGTATTTCCCCATTCCCTGGGGTATGAGTGTGTGAGAGAGGGTATTTCCCCATTCCCTGGGGTATGAGTGTGTGAGAGAGGGTATTTCCCCATTCCCTGGGGTATGAGTGTGTGAGAGGGTATTTCCCATTCCCTGGGGTATTAGAGTGGTGAGAGGGTATTTCCCCATTCCCTGGGGTATGAGTGTGTGAGAGAGGGTATTTCCCCATTCCTGGGGTATGAGTGTGAGAGAGGGTATTTCCCCATTCCCTGGGGTATGAGTGTGTGAGAGAGGGTATTTCCCCATTCCCTGGGGTATGAGTGTGTGAGAGAGGGTATTTCCCCATTCCCTGGGGTATGAGTGTGTGAGAGAGGGTATTTCCCCATTCCCTGGGGTATGAGTGTGTGAGAGAGGGCATCTCCCCATTCCCTAGGGTGGGAGAGAGGGTATTTCCCCATTCCCTGGGGTATGAGAGAGGGAGAGAGGGTATCGTCTCCCCATTCCCTGGGGCATGATTGTGATAGGGTATTCCCCATTCCTAGGGTGGGAGAGAGGTATTCCCCATTCCCTGTGGATGATGTGTGAGGAGGGGATTTCCCCATTCCCTGGGGTATTAGAGTGGGAGAGGTATTTCCCCATTCCCTGGGGTAACCCAGCTACTCTTGTCCAGTACCTTTGGTGTGGCTACCTCCCTGTAACTCTTCTCTATGACCCCCTCTGCCTCCCGGATGATCCGAAGTTCATCCAGCTCCAGCTCCAGTACCTTAACACGGTCTCTGAGGAGCTGGAGTTGGGTGCACTTCCCGCAGGTATAGTCAGCGGGGACACCAGTGGTATCCCTCACCACCCACATCCTACAGGAGGAGCATGCAACTGCCCTAGCCTCCATCCCCTCTTACTTTACAGAATTAGCTGCCCTGTGGACCAACTGGACCTCCGCCCTCCGACTCTGCTCCCAGTCAGCTGTACTCTAAACTCCTGGTTCCCTTCACGCTCTTTGATAAATATAGGAAATTAAATGAAAGGAGTACCTTACTCCCTCCTCACCTAACTCCCTCAGTCACCAAACTCTCACTGTAGCACTCAAATGCCACAAGCTCAGCACTCAGTGCAAACAAAGTCTGCACTGTATCTAGCCCCTATTTATACTGTGACTCTAGCTTCTTAGAGTGGGAGAGGGTATTTCCCCATTCCCTGGGGTATGAGTGTGTGAGAGAGGGTATTTCCCCATTCCCTGGGGTATTAGAGTGGGAGAGGGTATTTCCCCATTCCCTGGGGTATGAGTGTGTGAGAGAGGGTATTTCCCCATTCCCTGGGGAATGAGTGTGTGAGAGCGGGTATTTCCCCATTCCCTGGGGTATGAGTGTGTGAGAGAGGGTATTTCCCCATTCCCTGGGGTATGAGTGTGTGAGAGAGGGTATCTCCCCATTTCCTGGGGTATGAGTGTGTGAGAGAGGGTATTTCCCCATTCCCTGGGGTATTAGAGTATGAGAGAGGGTATTTCCCATTCCCTGGGGTATGAGAGAAGGAGAGAGGGTATTTCCCCATTCCCTGGGGTATTAGAGTGTGAGAGAGGGTTTTTCCCCATTCCCTGGGGTATTAGAGTGGGAGAGGGTATCTCCCCATTCCCTGGGGTATTAGAGTGGGAGAGGGTATTTCCCCATTCCCTAGGGTGTGAGAGTGGGAGAGAGGGTATTTCCCCATTCCCTAGGGTATTAGAGTGGGAGAGAGGGTATTTCCCCATTCCCTGGGGTATGAGAGTGGGAGAGAGGGTATTTCCCCATTCCCTGGGGTATGAGAGTGTGAGAGAGGGTATTTCCCCATTCCCTGGGGTATTAGTGTGGGAGAGAGGGTATTTCCCCATTACCTAGGGTGTGAGAGTGGGAGAGAGGGTATTTCCCCATTCCCTGGGGTATTAGAGTGGGAGAGGGTATTTCCCCATTCCCTGGGGTATTAGAGTGTGAGAGAGGGTATCTCCCCATTCCCTGGGGTATTAGAGTGTGAGAGAGGGTATTTCCCCATTCCCTGGGGTATTTGTGTGTGAGGGTGTATTTCCCCCTTCTGAGTATTGGAGTGGGGAGAGGGTATCTCTCCTGTTCCTGGGATATTAGAATGAGAGAGGGGAAATCTCCCCATTCTCAGAGTATTAAAACGGTAAAATATGCCCCCTCTGTGACCCTAGAGTTAAGGTGCTGGGTTAACTTTCACACTAGTCTCTGACTCTCAGTGCTGGAGCCAACGTGAAGCATTTAGGATTGAAGGGGATCAAAGGTTATGGGGGGAAAGTGGGATTAGGCTATTGAGTTGGATGATCAGCCATGATCATAATAAATGGAGGGACAGGCTGGAATGGATGAATATCTACCTCCTGCTCCTACTTTCTCTGATTCTATTCCTGGATTCTCTGTTAGACATATCCCGAGTATTTGTTTGGAGTGCCTGACATTCCAGCACATCATCAGCTGTCTCATTGAATGTGTGAGTGATGGCCCTGTTCAGAGAGAGGGCTTCTCTTTACTGCTCCCTCTGAACAGCGCCTCCTCCAGGGATCTGGGTTCATCCAAAATCCATTCCAAATCCGGCACAATGTCAGCAGGCTGCCTGTCCCCATCCTCAGGAGAGTGTAATCACACATTCCAATATCACTCCTCCCCTCCCACACCATCCTTCCCTCCGGCCACCCACCTGCACCTCCAGGTCACTCTCACAGCGATACCTCAAGCTGTGGTTTCCTGTCTCTGCCTCTGGTTCCTGCTGACGCTTGACTGTCCCAAGACCCAAAGATCCCAACCTCTGTTCTTTCCCAGTAAGAGAACAGGGGTGACGAGGGAATGGGGAGTGGGATTGAGAGCAGCTGACCCTGACCGGCAGTGGAATCTACTCCTCACCTGGAAAGGGATCATGAGGTTCAACGTCTCTCCCACCACTTTCACCATTTTCTGCCGGAGACTGCGAGGGAGACAGATGCGGGGTCGTTCTGTAATGGTGAAGAGATAGTGTTTTAGCTGATACCGGGAGAGAGAGAGCTATTACAATATATCCGCAATCTAAAAACCTTCAGTTTCCCAAAATTATAAAATCCCCTTTGCAAACATGGACCCGCCCGCCGCTCAGATTAACAGCTGCTGGATGGAGGCCACAGGCTGTGTCATCACTGATCTGAGGCAGGATGTGGGAACGGGCAGATACAGTCTGTTTTCCTCCTCTCTTTAGTCCAGGATAGCTGACCCTGGCTGGACAGGAGCAATGGTGCTGATGTCAACGAGATCATTCTGGGTTAGTGTTCAACGGCCCACTCTCACTGAGCAATAATGTTGTTCGGTAACCCTAATAGGACCATAAAGAAACTGGCCAAGCAACTCACAGATAGGCTTTCGAGTGAGGATGGTAAGAGGTGGCACAGGTTAGTTCCAAAACACCCAGCCTCATCGAGGCTTCTTTATCTCAGTGGCTTAGGCCTGGGAGCAGAATAGTCACTCACCTCCACCCCCTCATGGAGTAGTCAGGCCTGGGAGCAGGGTATTCACTCACCCCCGCCCTCTCATGGATAGTCGGGCCTGGGAGCAGGGTAGTCACTCACCTCCACCCCCTCATGGGGTAGTCGGGCCTGGGAGCAGGGTATTCACCAACCTCCACCCCCCCATGGGATAGTCGGGCCTGGGAGCAGGGTATTCACCCACCTCCACCCCGTCATGGAGTAATCGGGCCTGGAAGCAGGGTAGACACTCATCTCCACCCCGTCATGTAGTCGGGCCTGGGAGCAGGGTATTCACTCACTGCCCCCTCCCCCATGGGGCAGTCGGGCCTGGAAGTCGGGTATTCACTTACCCCCGCCCTCCCCATGGGGCAGTCGGGCCTGGAAGCCGGGTATTCACTCACTGCCCCCCCCCCCCCCCCCCATGGGGCAGTCGGGCCTGGAAGCAGGATATTCACTCACCCCCACCCCCTCATGGGATGGTCGGGCCTCGGAGCAGGGTATTCACTCACTGCCCCCCCACCCCCCATGGGGCAGTCGGGCCTGGGAGCAGGATATTCACTCATCCCGCCCCCTCATGGGGTAGTCGGGCCTGGGAGCCGGGTATTCACTTACCCCCGCCCTCCCCATAGGGTAGTCGGGCCTGGGAGCAGGGTGTTCACTCACCCGCACCCTCTCATTGGGTAGTCGGGCCTGGGAGCAGGGTATTCACTCACCCCCACCCTCTCATTGGGTAGTCGGGCCTGGGAGCAGGATATTCACTCACCCCCACCCCTCATGGGGTAGTCGGGCCTGGGAGCCGGGTATTCACTTACCCCCGCCCTCCCCATGGGGCAGTCGGGCCTGGGAGCAGGATATTCACTCACCCCGCCCCCTCATGGGGTAGTCGGGCCTGGGAGCCGGGTATTCACTTACCCCCGCCCTCCCCATGGGGTAGTCGGGCATGGGAGCAGGGTATTCACTCACCCCCACCCTCTCATTGGGTAGTCGGGCCTGGGAGCAGGGTATTCACTCACCCCCACCCTCTCATTGGGTAGTCGGGGCTGGGAGCAGGGTATTCACTCACCCCCACCCCTCATGGGGTAGTCGGGCCTCGGAGCAGGGTATTCACTCACGGCCCCCCCCCCCCCCCCCATGGGGCAGTCAGGGCTGGGAGCAGAGTACTCTCTCACTACCCCCCCCCCCCCCCCCCCCCCCCCATGGGGCAGTCGGGGCTGGGAGCAGGGTATTCACTCACCCCTACCCTCTCATTGGGTAGTCGGGCCTGGGAGCAGGGTGTGCACCCCAGGGCATGGGAGGAGATGTCCAATCACTGCCCCGCTGAAGGTGTAGTAGGAACTGGGAACATGAATGGTCATTTGAATGCAAGAAATAGGAACAAGAGTAGGCCACTCGGCCCCTCAAGCCTGCTCTGCTATTCAGTAAGATCATGGCTGATCTGATTGTGGCCTTAACTCCCCTTTCCTGCCCTCACCCTCCATAACTCTTAACTGCATTGTCTATCAAATGTGTGTAACTCGGTCTTGAATATAGTCAATCACCCAGCCTCCATTGCTCTGCGGAAGAGAATTACAAACATTGACAACCCTCAGAGAGAACATATTCTCCCTCTTCCTCTCTGTCTTAAATGGGAAAACCCTTTGTTCCCCCAGTTCTAGACTCTCCTCTCAGCACCTACCCTGTCAAGCCCCCTGAGAATCCCATACATCTCAATAAGGTCACCCCTCATTCTTCCAAACTCTGATGAGTACAGCCCAACCTACTCAACCTCTCCTCATAAAAAAATGTGTGCATAATTTGCAGAAGTAAAATTAATAATAGGGTAATTATAGTGGGTGATTTCAACTTTCCCAACAGTACTTGGGATAGTCATTGTGTTCAGGGCTTAGATGGAGCAGAGGTTTTAAAATGTATACTAGAGAACTTTTCAGCTCAACGTATGGAGGGTCCAACAAGGACTGTGTGCAGTACTGGTCCTAATTGTGGGGAATGAACTAGACAGGTGGTTCATGTGATGGTGGGGGAGCATCTTAATGATAGCGACCACAACATAATGCAATTTAAGTTGGTTATCGATAAGGAAATAGGCAAATTGCAGAAAACGGTCTTGGATTGGGGGAGAGCAGACGTTAGTAAAATAAGGCAGGATCTGGCCAAGGTAGATTGGAACAACTTACTGGTGGGGAGATCTACAGAAGAGCAGTGCGGGGGGGGGGGGGGGGGGGGGTGTTCAAAGAGGAACTGAAATGGGGAGGGTACAGGCCCAACATCTTCCCACTAGAGTAATAGGAAGGAGTAACAAGGCCAGAGCATCATGGATGACCAGAGATATTCGGGATACAATGAGAAGGAAGAGAATATTATTATTATTAAATACAATGGGAGCAAGTCAACAGAGGCATTTGTAGAGTATAGAAAGTGCAGGATGGAGTATAAGAAAGCTATTAGGAGAGGGAAGGGCAGCACGGTGGCAAGGGGTTAGTACTGTTGCTTACGGCGCTGAGGACCCGTGTTCTAATCCTGGCTCTGGGTCACTGTTTGTGTGGAGTTTGCACATTGTCTGTGTGGGTTTCACCCCCACAATCCAAAAGATGTGCAGGGTGGTTGGATTAGCCATGCTAAATTGGAACACAAAATTCAGGCAGCACGGTAGCATTGTGGATAGCACAATTGCTTCACAGCTCCAGGGTCCCAGGTTCGATTCCCGGCTGGGTCACTGTCTGTGCGGAGTCTGCACGTCCTCCCTGTGTGTGCGTGGGTTTCCTCCGGGTGCTCCGGTTTCCTCCCACAGTCCAAAGATGTGCAGGTCAGGTGGATTGGCCATGATAAATTGCCCTTAGTGTCCAAAATTACCCTTAGTGTTGGGTGGGGTTACTGGGTTATGGGGATAGGGTGGAGGTGTTGTCCTTGGGTAGGGTGCTCTTTCCAAGAGCCGGTGCAGACTCGATGGGCCGAATGGCCTCCTTCTGCACTGTAACTTCTATGATGAATTGGCCCTTAATTGGGGAAAAAATTATTGGGCACTTTAAACTTATAAAAAAAGAGGGGAGATCTGTCCGTGTGGAGTTTGCACATTCTCCCTGAGTTTGTGTGGCTTTCGCCCACACAACCCAAAGATATGCAAGTTAGGTGGATAAAACATGCTAAATTGCCACTTAATTGGAAAAAAATTAATTGGGTACACTAAATTTATTTTTTAAAAAAGGATATGAGAAATCTCTAGCTGGTAAAAGTAGGGAAAATCCCAAGATATTCTATAAGTATACCAATGGGAAGAGGATATTTAGGGAAAAAGTAGGGCCCATTAGGGACCATGGGGAGAATCTGTGGGTGAAGCCAGAGGACATTGGATCACTCGATCCATCCTGCTCATTACATCTTCAAAGGTCTCAATAAATGTGTCAGACACAATTTCCCTTTTCAGAAAACATGGTTGATTTCCTCTCAATTTCCTATAATTTCTGGGTAGCTTTCTGTGTCTTCTACTGCAAGACATGTGTTCAGGGTCTCTGCCATTTCCTTCATTCTTCCATTGTCAATTTCTCAGTCTCACTCTCCCAGGGGCCAATGCTCACTCTCACATCACTCTTCCTGTTCATATACTTGTAGAAGCTTTTGTATTTGATTTATATTTCTCAAATTTTCCCTCTTAATTATTCCTTTAATCATCCTTTGCTGGTTTCTAAAGTTTTCAAAGTCTTCTGGCCTCACATCATTAATTTTCTTGTCAAAATGTAATACTTTTATTGCCGTTGAAATTCATTTGCCAATTATATGCCCATTCGGCAAATTTGCTCAGATGATGTAATTTGTTGCAATCCTCCTGTCATTGGCCCCCAATTGTGGAGGTGCATTGCATTGTGGGGGTGAGACCGAAGCGGACTCGGGGAGAATGTGCAAACTCCACATGGACAGTGACCCAGGGCGGGGATCGAACCGGGCCCTCGGCACCGTGAGGCAGCAGTGCTAACCACTGCACCATCATGCCGCTCTTCTTTTGGAAACTTGATGGAATAGATATAATACATCTACAGGTAAAGGTATAGTCACTATAGTCCCAGATGTCCATAGGCTGCTTTCCCCTTTGAAGGGGAGAGCTGACTGAGGGTGATTTAACCCGAGGGTCGCCACACCTCAGGCGAGGGGCAAGGTTGAGAAGGCGGGGCCTTCATGAATAACCTCAGCCAGCATGGGAATTGAACACGCTCTGCTGTCCTTGCTCTGCATCACAAACCAGCTGATTAGCCAAGTGAGTTAAACCGGCTTCCAGTACATCTGTAACATTATTCATTTTGGCAGGACAAATTTGAATGCGGATTACAGGGTCAACGGCAGGGTTCTGAGGAATGTGGAGGAACAGAGAGATCTTGGGGTCCATGTCCACAGATCTCTGAAGGTTGCCACTAAAGTGGATAGAGCCGTGCAGAAGGCTTATGGTGTGTTAGCATTTATTAACAGGGGGCTTGAGTTTAAGAGCCGCGGGGTTATGCTACAACTGTACATGACCCTGGTGAGACCACATTTGGAGTATTGTGTGCAGTTCCGGTCACCTCATTATAGGAAGGATGTGGAAGCATTGGAAAGGATGCAAAGGAGGTTCACCAGGATGCTGCCTGGATTGGAGGGTAGGTGTTATGAGGAAAGGTTGAGGGAGCTAGGGCTTTTCTCTTTGGAGCGAAGGAGGATGAGAGGTGACTTAATAGAGGTTTATAAGATGGTGAGGGGGATAGATAGAGTGGACATTCAGAGACTATTTCCTTGGGTGGATGTAGCTGTTACAAGGGGGCATAACTATAAGGTTTGGGGTGGGAGATATGGGAGGGATGTCCGAGGTAGGTTCTTTACTCAGAGAGTGGTTAGGGTGTGGAATGGACTGCCTGCTGTGATAGTGGAGTCGGACACTTTTGGAACTTTTAAGCGGTTATTGGATAGGCACATGGAGCACACCAGAATGACAGGGAGTGGGATAGCTTGATCTTGGTTTCGGACAAAGCTCGGCACAACATCGAGGGCTGAAGGGCCTGTTCTGCGCTGTACTGTTCTATGTTCTATCTGTTACCTGTGTCTACTCTCTTAAGTTACATCCTCAAAGAATTTAATCTGGTTGGCCAACCTAACCTTTCTTTTCTGAAAGCCATATTTGGTATATTCCATACATACTGCTGAAAAAAGAGACATTCTGTCAAAATCTTTCATCTTGTTTCCAACAGGACAGGTGCAAGAATGCCAAATTTCAAAGGGTGCAACATAAAACCGAGGCAGTATAAATTGTTGCTCCCTATGAAAGTTCTTGTGAGTTCATCAACAGCATGCCTCTTTCTCAGCAATTCTAAAGTTCTGTCCTACCAACTGAATAATTCCCATTTACCTTTATTACCACTGTTGACAGGCTGATAGTCTATTGTTCCCTGGACATATTCTATCTCCCTCTTTAAATGCTGATAAAATAATAACTATCCAACAATCCTCTGGCACTACATTTTTTTCGCAGCTGGAAACTAAAGGCAGCCGGAGCTGGATCCGGAGAATGAGACAGCCGGAGCGGTGGAGCTGGATCCGGAGCACGAAGCAGCCGGAGCGGTGGAGCTGGACCCGGAGCACGAGGCAGTCGGAGTGGAGCTGGATCCAGAGCACGAGGCAGCCGGAGCGGCGGAGCGGGATCCGGAGCAAGAGACAGCCGGAGCGGTGGAGCTGGATCCGGAGCATGAAGCAGCCGGAGCGGTGGAACTGGATCCGGAGCACGAGGCAGCCGGAGCGGCGGAGCGGGATCCGGAGCATGAGGCAGCCGGAGCGGCTGAGCTAGATCCGGAACACGAAGCAGCCAGAGCGGTGGAGCTGGATCCGAGCACGAAGCTGCCGGAGCGGTGGTGCTGTATCCGGAGCACGAAGCAGCCGGAGCGGCGGTGCTGTATCCGGAGCACGAAGCAGCCGGAGCGGTGGAGCTGGATCCGGAGCACGAGGCAGCCGGAGCGGCGGAGCTGTATCCGGATAACGAGGCAGCCGGAGCGGCGGAGCGGGATCCGGAGCACGAGGCAGCCGGAGCGGGGGAGCTGGATCCGGAGCATGAAGCAGCCGGAGCAGCGGAGCTGGATCCGGAGCTCGAGGCAGTCGGAGCGGAGCGGGAACCGGAGCACGAGGCAGTCGGAGCGGAGCGGGATCCGGAGCACGAAGCAGCCGGAGCGGCGGAGCTGGATCCGGAGCACGAGGCATCGAAACTGCGGAGCTGGATCCGGAGCATGAGGCAGCCAGAGCGGTGGAGCTGGATCCGGAGCACGAGGCATCGAAACTGCGGAGCTGAATCCGGAGCACGAAGCAGCCGGAGCGGAGCTGGATCCTGAGTACGAGGCAGCAGAAACTGCGGAGCTGGATCTGGAGCACGAGGCAGCCGGAGCGGTGGAGCTGGATCCGGAGCACGAGGCAGCCGGAACGGGGGAGCTGGATCCGGGGCACAAGGCAGGCGAAACTGCGGAGCTGGATCCGGAGCACGAGGCATCGAAACTGCGGAGCTGAATCCGGAGCACGAAGCAGCCGGAGCGGAGCTGGATCCGGAGTACGAGGCAGCAGAAACTGCGGAGCTGGATCTGGAGCACGAGGCAGCCGGAGCGGTGGAGCTGGATCCGGAGCACGAGGCAGCCGGAACGGGGGAGCTGGATCCGGGGCACAAGGCAGCCGAAACTGCGGAGCTGGATCCGGAGCACGAGGCAGCCGGAGCGGGGGAGCTGGATCCGGAGCACGAAGCAGCCGGAGCAGTGGAGCTGGATCCGGAGCACGAGGCAGCCAGAGCGGGGGAGCTGGATCAGGAGCACAAGGCAGCCGAAACTGCGGAGCTGGATCTGGAGCACGAGGCAGCCGGAGCGGGGAACTGGATCCGGAGCACGAGGCAGCAGAAACTGCGGAGCTGGATCCGGAGCATGAGGCAGCCGGAGCGGCGATGTTAAGCCCAGAACATGAGGAGCCGAAGGCGGCCTGTAGAGATGTCGTCACATGTTTGGTGGCTCCTGCTTGAGGTGTATGTTTTGTTTCTTTCTTTTTGGGAATTTTTAATGCCCTGTCCTGGAGCAATTCGTGAAGGACTAAGAAGCTGTAAAGAAGGAAAAGGATGTCCAAAAGCTTGAGGAAAACAGCAGCCAGGAAGGGAGAGAATGAGGGCTCGTCGTCGTGCGTGAGCACCAGCCCGGATGCTGACAAGATGGCGAAGCTCAAATCCACGGGAGATGAGCTGCAGAGGGTGGTTGAGGGCAATAAGGGGCTGTAAGCAAAGCTGGAGGATATGGAGAACCGCTCGAGACAACACAATCTGAGGACTGTGGGCCTGCCCGAGGGGGTGGGGGTCCGAGGCCGACAGAGTACGTTTGCCAAGATGAACTGATGGAGGAGGGAGAAGAATCCTCTCGGTATGAACTGGACCGAGCTCATCAGTCGCTGAGGCCTAAGCCTAAGTTAAATGAGCCGCCAAGGCCAGTGATTACCTGTTTTCATGCATATCACATGAATGAGAAGGTATTGAACTGGGAAACGAAGGAGCGGGTGGTGCAATGGGCTGGTGTCAAAGTTCATATCTATCAGGGCTTGATGGTGGAACTGGCAAAGCGGTGAGCAGCTTTTGGCCGAGTGAAGGTGACATTATACGACAGTGGAGTGCGGTTTGGAGTGGTGTATCCAGCAAAGCTAAGGGTCACCTACAACTCCAGAGACTTTTAGTTTGAAGGCGGCAGAGGCATTTATGAAGGCAGAGGGCTTGGGAGGAAGTAAAGAGTGGGAGAATGTGTATATGTAGCTTTGAATAATGTTCTTACTTCAAGCTGTTATAGAGATTAAAGATTTGTGTTGCTGTTCTTTGTAGCAACGTTTTTTAATGAAAAATATAGGTTTGTTTTTTCCCGGGACTAGGCGGGAGGGGAGGAAAGGCCTGATCAGGGCCCCCGCACTAGCTAACTTAAGTAGGCTAGTGAGCGGAGGTGTTGTGGGGGGATGGGCTGCGGACATTGGAGCACGGTGAGCAGGTTTCAATGGGCCTAGGAGGTGAGGAAAGGGGGAGGGGTTCGATACTGGGAGGAAGTGTAAGGTGAGATTCTGGGAGGGGGACATGGGGTTCGATGTCAACAATGGATAGGGATGGGTGAGGCTCAGTGGGTAGGGCCCAAAATTATGATGATGGTGGATAGGCAAGGAAGGTGGGAGACCCCAGGGGAGGGGGGTAGGAGACCCCGGGGGAGGGGGGTAGGAGACCCCGGTTAGGATAGTTACGTGGAACGTGAAGGGGTTGGGAGGCCCAGTGAAGAGGTTGAGGGTGCTTGCACATTTGAAAAGTTTGAAAGCAAATGTAGCAATGCTGCAGAAGACTCACTTGAGGGTGAAGGGTCAGGTGAGGCTGAGAAAGGGCTGGGTTAGCCAGGTGTTTCACTCAGGTTTTCATAGTAGAGCGCGGGGGGATTGCAGTCCTGGTGAATAAGAGAGTGAAGTTACAAATGGAGAAAGTTGTGGTAGCTCAGGGAAGTAGGTAGATAATAGTGACAAGGGCATTGAAGGGGAGGCTGGTGGCGTTGGTAAATGTGTGTGGTTCCAACTGGGATGATGCAGGGTCTGTTAAGAATGTGTATGGGGCCACCCCCGACTTGGATTCACATGAATTGATAGTGGATAGAGACTGGAATATGGTGCAGGAGCCAAAATTGGACAGGTCACGACCTCGATCGCTTACCCAGTCAGGGGGAGGTCAGGCGTTGGCTGGGCTAATGGCGGAAATGGGAGGAGTGGACACCTTGGAGGTTTTTGCACCCGGGGGAGCGGGAGTATTTTTTCTTCTCTTCAGTTCATAAGGCCTATTCGCGGATAGATTTTATTTATTTGGGAAGTCGCTGTTGGCCGGGATCAAGGGGTCAAAATATGCGGCAATTGCGAAATCGGACCATGCGCCACACTAGGCCGATATGGGTTGATATGGTGTTGGAGAAGGGAATAGTGCAGAGGCGGAGGCGGAGATTGGATGTGGGAATGTTAGGAGACCGAGGGTTCTGTGATAAAATTGGAAAAATGATTGAGAAATATGTGAGGTTTAATTGTATGGGTGAGGTCTCGCAGGCGGTGATATGGGAAGCTTTGAAGGCAGTAGTGAGGGGGGAGGTGATATTGTTTAAGGCAAAGGTGGATAAGGAGGAGAGGGTGGAACGGCAAAGATTAATAGACAAGATGCTGTCAGTGGTCAGGAGGTATGCAGAGGGTGTGGATCCAACACTGTTGGGAAAGAGGAAGGAGTTGCAGGCAAGTTTTGACTGGCTATCTACAAAGAAGACGGTGCACCAATTGAGGCGGGTGAGGGGAGCGGTCTACAAGTATGGGTAGGCTGGCAGGCCAACTTCGGAGGGAGGCAGCGGTGAGGAAAATTGTTCGGGTTCGGGATGGGACAGGGAAGTTGATGGTGGCTCCGGACGAGATTAATAGGGTTTTTGAGGCGTTCTGTGAGAGGTTGTATGGGTCAGAGCCACCGGGGAAGGTTTGGAAAATGTAGGAATTCCTGGATGGTTTGGTTGGGATCCAAGGTACGGAGAGGAGGATAGGGCCACACTGGAGGGGGTGATAGGGGAGCAGGAGGTAAAAGATGTGATTGGGAGGATATCACTCTTGAATGTGGATGCAAAGATGTTGGCAGGTTGGTTGGAGGAGTGCCTGCCGAAGGTAATAGGGGAGGATCAGATGGAGTTTGTGAAAGGGAAACAGCTCTTTTCAAACATTAGGATTCTGAATGTAGTTATGGAACCAGCGGAGGGGAGAGAGTCAGAGGAGTAGTAGTGCTGGACGCCGAGAAGACGTTTGACCGGATAGAGTGGAGATATTTGATGGCAGTTTTGAGTGGTTTGGGATTGGCCCGTGATTTGCGGATTGGGTAACATTACTTTACAGGGAGCCGAGGGCTCAGTGTCCGCATGAAGAATCTGAATTCTGAGTACTTTGCTCTGCATTGAGGGACCAGGCAGGGGTGTCCTGTGTCCCCCCTGTTGTTTGCGCTTGCGATTGAGCCTTTGGCCATCACGTTGAGAAGTTTAGGGGTGTGGAGGGGGATAGTGCAGGGGGGAAAGTGGAGCATAGAGTATCTTTGTATGCTGACATCTTGCTATTGTATGTGTCGGAACCAAGTGCGTCGATGGGTGGTATATTAGAGCTGCTTCGAGTGTTTGGCCTTTTCTCGGGGTGTATACTAAATTTGGACAAAAGCGAATATTTTGTGGTGTCCTGGCAGGGATGGGGGTGGGTTGTGGGCAGGCTGCCATTCCATAGGGCAGTGACCCATTTTAGATACCTGGGGGTGTAGGTAGCCCGGGATTGGGTTCAGCTGTTTTGGGCAGCACGGTAGCATGGTGGTTAGCATAAATGCTTCACAGCTCCAGGGTCCCAGGTTCGATTCCCGGCTGGGTCACTGTCTGTGCGGAGTCTGCACATCCTCCCCCTGTGTGCGTGGGTTTCCTCCGGGTGCTCCGGTTTCCTCCCACAGTCCAAAGATGTGTGGGTTAGGTGGATTGGCCATGATAAATTGCCCGTAGTGTCCTAGGAAGTAAGGTCGGGGGGGGGGGGGGGTTGTTGGGTTACGGGTATAGGGTGGCTACGTGGGTATGAGTAGGGTATGAGTGGGGTGATCATTGCTCGGCACAACATCGAGGGCCGAAGGGCCTGTTCTGTGCTGTACTGTTCTATGTCTAGCTCCATTGATATAACATCACTAGTTTGGTGGGGAGGGTGAAAGCGGATTTGGCAAGATTGTCTTCCTCTGTCACTGGCAGGTCGGGTGCAGGCAATTAGGATGAATATTGCCGCGGTTTTTGTTCATTTTTCAGTGCCTGCCGATCTTTTCATCAAAGGCGTTTTTAAGGAAGTGGAGAAGATGATTGCCTTGTTCATTTATTTGGGGGGGTGCGGGTAAGGTGGCTCGGATTCTGAAGGTGCTGTTGCAGAGAGGACGGCAGTCAGGGGGGTTTGGGTCTCTCGAATTTACTGTATTATTACTGGGCGGTGACTACAGAGAAGGTGAGGGGCTGGGATAGAGGCGGGGGACTCCCAGTGGGTCAGGATGGAGGAGAGTCTAGGGCAGCATGGTGGTGCAGTGGGTTAGCACTGCAGTCTCACGGTGCCGAGGTCCCAGGTTTGATCCCGGCTCTGGGTCACTGTCCGTGTGGAGTTTGCACATTCTCCCCGTGTTTGCGTGGGTTTCGCCCCCACAACCCAAAGATGTGCAGGTTAGGTGGATTGGCCACGCTAAATTGCCCCTTAATTGGAAAAAATGAATTGGGTACACTAAATTAAAAAAACAGATGGAGGGGAGTCTGTATAGGGGGTCGGGGTTGAGGGCATTGGCAACAGCACCGCTCCCGATGGCCCCAGGGAAATACTCAGGGAGTCCAGTGGTATTGGTGACGCTCAGGATCTGGAGGCAGTTGCACCGCCATTTTGGGTTGTGGGCGGGGCCAAGGGAAATGCCGATTCAAGGGAGTGATAGATTTGAACCAGGGAGGTGGGATAGGAATTTTTGGAGATGGGAGGAGAGGGGAGATAGGGTATGAAAGGATTTGTTTCTGGGAGGCCAGTTTCCGAAGTTGGAGGAGCTGGGGGGGGGGGGGGGGGGGGGGGGGGAGAGAATGTGGGTTGGGGCAGGGGCAGTTGTTTAGGTATATGCAGGTCCGGAATTTTGCCAAGAAGGAGGTACAGAGCTTTGCAATTGCACTGACCCTCCCCCACTGTTGGAAGAGATATTGACGGTGGGGGGATTGGAGAAAGGGGTGGTGTCGGCGATTTATTGGGTTATTCTGGGAGACGATAAGGTATCAATGGATTTAGGCAACGTGGGAGGAAGAATTGGGGAGGGCATGGAGGAGGGGTTGTGGTGTGACGTGCTACGGAGGGTGAATGCATCATCTTGATGTGCGAGGTTGGGGCTGATACAGCTGAAGGTGGTGTATAGGGCGCACCTCACAAAGGCGAGGATGAGCTGACTTTTTGAGGGTGTGTGCGAACGCTGTGGGGGGCCCCGCAAATCATGTTGATATGTTTTAGTCCTGCCCCTGACTGGAGGGGTATTGGATGGAGGTCTTTAGGTAATCTCAAAGGTGGTGCATGTCAGACTCAAACCGGGTCCCCTAGAAGCCATATTCGGGGTGTCGGATCGGCCAGGATTGGAAGCGGGTACGGAGGCAGATGTCTTGGCCTTCACCTTGCTGATTGCCCAAAGGCAGATTCTGTTGGGGTGGAGGTCGGCTTCTCCACCCTGTGTCTCGGCGTGGCGGGGGGATCTACCCAACGCTCAAGAAAGTAAAGTTCAAGTTGAGGGGGAGGATGGAGGTTTAGGAGGAACTTCATTAAATGTTTTTCAGATAAAGATAGATAGTTTTTTGAAGAATAAAGGGATTAAGGGTTTGGTGTTCGGGCCGGAAAGTTCCTGTACCAGCCTCCCCGAACAGGCGCCGGAATGTGGCGACTAGGGGCTTATCACAGTAACTTCATTTGAAGCCTACTCGTGACAATAAGCAATTTTCATTTCATTTTTCATTTCAAGGGTTCTACAACTCATGGGCCTTGTTCAGCATGCATTTTCACAAATTGGATGATATCGAACATTAGGGGGGTGAGTTGGAATGTATAAGTTGTTGATGATTCTTTTTCATTGGTGTTTTGTATTCAAAATGTTGGAAGATCCAGAAGATGCTGTGCTGCTTTGGACTGACATCAGTGATGACCGGGTTGATTGATGTGGCTGGTATCCAATGAATGGACCTAAAAGGTGCTGCTCTGCCCGGTAACAAGTAGTGTTTGGTTCTGTTCCCACTGAAATGTTTCAGACATCAAAAGAGCTTTCAGTTTCATTTTTAGCAGCTAAGAGAGAAAAATTCTCTCTCCCCATTCTGTTTTCTCCAGAAATAACCAGTGCATTCTCACAAAAAGGTCACTGTGGGAACTATCTCTCTCTGCAGAACAGGCGGGTGTGAAGCCAAGAACATAAGAACATAAGAACTAGGAGCAGGAGTAGGCCATCTGGCCCCTCGAGCCTGCTCCGCCATTCAATGAGATCATGGCTGATCTTTTGTGGACTCAGCTCCACTTTCCGGCCCGAACACCATAACCCTTAATCCCTTTATTCTTCAAAAAACTATCTATCTTTATCTGAAAAACATTTAATGAAGGAGCCTCTACTGCTTCACTGGGCAAGGAATTCCATAGATTCACAACCCTTTGGGTGAAGAAGTTCCTCCTAAACTCAGTCCTAAATCTACTTCCCCTTATTTTGAGGCTATGCCCCCTAGTTCTGCTTTCACCCGCCAGTGGAAACAACCTGCCCGCATCTATCCTATCTATTCCCTTCATAATTTTAAATGTTTCTATAAGATCCCCCCGCATCCTTCTAAAATCGAATGAGCACAGTCCCAGTCTACTCAACCTCGCCTCGTAATCCAACCCCTTCAGCTCTGGGATTAACCTCGTGAATCTCCTCTGCACACCCTCCAGCGCCAGTACGTCCTTTCTCAGGTAAGGAGACCAAAACTGAACACAATACTCCAGGTGTGGCCTCACTAACACCTTATACAATTGCAGCATAACCTTCCTAGTCTTAAACTCCATCCCTCTAGCAATGAAGGACAACATTCCATTTGCCTTCTTAATCACCTGTTGCACCTGTAAACATTTTGCGACTCATTCACTCTCCTGTGAGCCTCTCCTGGAAAAGCTGTAAGTAAGATATTGCCAACTGCAAAGAAGATCATTATGGGCTATAGGCGAGAGACTTTAATTCACACTTATACTGCAGAGAAAATGTACTAAAGAACTCATAATTTGAGGCAAGGACTCTTATCTTAGACTTTATTGTCTTTACCCTTTCCATCCCTTCTGTGTTTGTTTATCTTGTGTGTGTGGGTAGAGGATGGGGCAGTTAAACGGGGAGTCAGGTATTAGCTTGACATGAAGCAGCTGCATTCACTGCATATTTCATAGTTGTTCTTGTTATAAATATTTGTATTTAAACTGACAAACCTGGCGACTGTAATTATTGGCGAGCCAAGGGCCAAAGGTTTGGGGTACTTTCAGAAGTATTATTGTTTATTTCACCTGCGTTGTGACTCCAGGGCCTGTGGGCCTCAAATTGATTGTGCTCTAGCCCAGGGTGTCATCACAATATATGTGTGTGTATATATGTGCATGTGTAACTGTGTGCATATATGTGTGTGTATTTTTGAGTGTATATGTCTGTGTATAGTTGTGTGTATATATGTGTATGTATTTGTGTGTATATATGTGTTTAGGTGTGTGACGTGTATGTATATTTGTGTATGTGTGTGTATATGTATGTGTGTGTGCGTGTGTGTGTGTATGGTTATTCATGAAGGCCCCGCCTTCTCAACCTTGCCCCATGCCTGAGGTGTGGTGATGCTCAGGTTAAATCACCACCGGTCAGCTCTCCCCCTCAAAACGGGAAGCAACCTGGGGCTACGGTGATTTACCTTTTACATATGCATGTATGTGTGTATATGCATGTGTGTGTACATATGTGTGTGTGTGTATGTGTGCGTATGCGTGTTTGTATGTGTGCGTATGTGTTTGTGTATATGTTTGTGTCTATGTGTTTGTGTGTATGTGTGTATATTGTGTATATGCATGTGTGTGTGTGTGTATACATGTGTGCGTGTGTGTGCTTGTGTGCAGATGCATGCATGTGCATGTATGTATCTCCATGCGTGTGCGTGTGTGTGTGTGTGAGAGAGAGACCCCACGCCGGATACTCACGGACAATCTCTTGGATGGTGACAGGTTGGCTCAGTACTGCGGCACCACTTGCTCCTGCCATATTGACTGCTTTGACTCGGAAGTGCAGCTTCTCTCCAGTGGGAAGATCGCGGATTAGGAGCAAGTTGCAGTCAGTCAATCCTTCCTGAGCAGGTAGCCACTCATCAGCTAGGAAAGGGAAGATGGGGATACAAGAGAGCCACAGCAGAGAGAGGGCAGGGAAGGAGGAGAGAGAGAGTGGGAAAGGAGGAGAGAGAGTGGGAAAGGAGGAGAGAGAGAGTGGGAAAGGAGGAGAGAGAGAGTGGGAAAGGAGGAGCGAGAGAGAGTGGGAAAGGAGGAGAGAGAGAGTGGGAAAGGAAGAGAGAGTGGGAAAGGAGGAGAGAGAGAGAGTGGGAAAGGAGAAGAGAGAGAGAGTGGGAAAGGAAGAGAGAGTGGGAAAGGAGGAGAGAGAGAGAATGGGAAAGGAGGAGAGAGAGAGAGAGTGGGAAAGGAGGAGAGAGAGAGTGGGAAAAGAGGAGAGAGAGAGTGGGAAAGGAGGAGAGAGAGAGTGGGAAAGGAGGAGAGAGAGAGAGTGGGAAAGGAGGAGAGAGAGAGAGTGGGAAAGGTGGTGAGAGAGAGAGTGGGAAAGGAAGAGAGATGGGAAGGAGGAGAGACAGGGACAAGAGGAGTGGGAAGGAAAGAGGATGGGGAAAGGAGGAGGGAGGGAAAGGAAGAAGGAAAGGAGGAAGGGGAAAGGTAGGAGTGAGAGAGGGGGAAAGGTTGGAGCAGCGGGCCGTGGAAAAGGAGGGAGGTGGGAAAGGAGGAGCGAGGGAGGGTGGGAAAGGAGGAGCGAGGGAGGGTAGGAAAGGAGGGAGGGGAAAGGAGGAGCGAGGGAGGGTGGGAAAGGAGGGAGGGAGGGGGGGAAAGGAGGAGCAAGGGAGGGTGGGAAAGGAGGAGCGAGAGAGGGGGAAAGGAGGAGCGAGGGAGGGGGAAAGGAGGAGCGAGGGAGGGTGGTAAAGGAGGAGCGAGGGAGGGTGGGAAAGGAGGAGCGAGGGAGGGGGAAAGGAGGAGCGAGGGAAGGTGGGAAAGGAGGAGCGAGGGGGGGTGGGAAAGGAGGGCGGTGGGAAAGGAGGAGCGAGGGAGGGTGGGAAAGGAGGAGCGAGGGAGGGGGAAAGGAGGAGCGAGGGAGGGTGGGAAAGGAGGAGCGAGGGGGGTGGGAAAGGAGGGAGGTGGGAAAGGAGGAGCGAGGGAGGGGGAAAGGAGGAGCGAGGGAGGGGGAAAGGAGGAGCGAGGGAGGGTGGGAAAGGAGGAGCGTGGGAGGGTGGGAAAGGAGGAGCAAGGGAGGGTGGGAAAGGAGGAGCGAGGGAGGGTGGGGAAGGAGGAGCGAGGGAGGGTGGGAAAGGAGGAGCGAGGGAGGGGAAAAGGAGGAGCGAGGGAGGATGGAAAGGAGGGAGGGGAAAGGAGGAGCGAGGAAGGAGGAGCGAGGGAGGGTGGGGAAGGAGGAGCGGGGAAGGAGGAGCGAGGGAGGGAGGGTAAGGAGGAGTGAGGGAGGGAGGGAGGGGGGAAAGGAGGAGCGAGGGAGGGTGGGAAAGGAGGAGCGAAGGAGGGAGGGAGGGGGGAAGGAGGAGCGAGGGAGGGTGGGAAAGGAGGAGCGAAGGAGGGAGGGAGGGGGGAAAGGAGGGAGGGAGGGGGAAAGGAGGAGCGAGGGAGGGGGGAAAGGAGGGAGGGGAAAGGAGGAGCGAGGGAGGGAGGGGGAAAGGAGGAGCGAGGGAGGGTGGGAAAAGAGGAGCGAGGGAGGGGGAAAGGAGGAGCGAGGGAGGGTGGGAAAGGAGGAGCGAAGGAGGGAGGGAGGGGGAAAGGAGGAGCGAGGGAGGGTGGGAAAGGAGGAGCGAGGGAGGGTGGGAAAGGAGGAGCGAGGGAGGGGGAAAGGAGGAGCGAGGGAGGGTGGGAAAGGAGGAGCGAGGGAGGGTGGGAAAGGAGGAGCGAGGGAGGATGGAAAGGAGGGAGGAGAAAGGAGGAGCGAGGGAGGGTGGAAAGGAGGGAGGGGAAAGGAGGAGCGAGGGAGGGAGGGGGAAAAGGAGGAGCGAGGGAGGGTGGGAAAAGAGGAGCGAGGGAGGGGGGAAAGGAGGAGCGAGGGAGGGTGGGAAAGGAGGAGCGAAGGAGGGAGGGAGGGGGAAAGGAGGAGCGAGGGAGGGTGGGAAAGGAGGAGCGAGGGAGGGTGGGAAAGGAGGAGCGAGGGAGGGGGAAAGGAGGAGCGAGGGAGGGTGGGAAAGGAGGAGCGAGGGAGGGTGGGAAAGGAGGAGCGAGGGAGGGGGAAAGGAGGAGCGAGGGAGGGTGGGAAAGGAGGAGCGAGGGGGGTGGGAAAGGAGGGAGGTGGGAAAGGAGGAGCGAGGGAGGGGGAAAGGAGGAGCGAGGGAGGGGGAAAGGAGGAGCGAGGGAGGGTGGGAAAGGAGGAGCGTGGGAGGGTGGGAAAGGAGGAGCGAGGGAGGGTGGGAAAGGAGGAGCGAGGGAGGGTGGGAAAGGAGGAGCGAGGAAGGGTGGGAAGGAGGAGCGAGGGAGGGGGAAAGGAGGAGCGAGGGAGGATGGAAAGGAGGGAGGGGAAAGGAGGAGCGAGGGAGGGTGGGAAAGGAGGAGGGAGGGGGGGAAAGGAGGAGCGAGGGAGGGTGGGAAAGGAGGAGTGAGGGAGGGTGGGAAAGGAGGAGTGAGGGAGGGAGGGAAAGGAGGAGCAAGGGAGGGAGGGTGGGAAAGGAGGAGCGAGGGAGGGTGGGGACGGAGGAGCGAGGGAGGGAGGGAGGGGGGAAAGGAGGAGCGAGGGAGGGGGGAAAGGAGGAGCGAGGGAGGGTGGGAAAGGAGGAGCGAAGGAGGGAGGGAGGGGGGAAAGGAGGAGCGAGGGAGGGGGGAAAGGAGGAGCGAGGGAGGGTGGGGAAGGAGGAGCGAGGGAGGGGGGAAAGGAGGAGCGAGGGAGGGTGGGGAAGAAGGAGCGAGGGATGGTGGGAAAGGAGGAGCGAGGGAGGATGGAAAGGAGGGAGGAGAAAGGAGGAGCGAGGGAGGGTGGAAAGGAGGGAGGGGAAAGGAGGAGCGAGGGAGGGAGGGGGAAAAGGAGGAGCGAGGGAGGGTGGGAAAAGAGGAGCGAGGGAGGGTGGGAAAAGAGGAGCGAGGTAGGGGGAAAGGAGGCGAGGGGGAGGATGGGAATGGAGGAGAGTGAGAAAGGAGGAGAGATAGAAAAGAGGAGTTGGAAGGAGAGGGGGAAAGGAGAGGAAAAAGGAGGGGAGCGGGGATGGAGGAGGGGGGGGGGAAAGAAGCAGAGAAGGAAAGGAGGTAAGGGAAGCATAGGGTGACACAAAGGGAGAGAGAGTGAGGCAGAAAAATAGATGTGTCCAGGAAAGAGAAAGCAGGAAGTGAGAAAGACATAAACATGTGGTAAGCAAGGAGACAGAGAGATGAAAAGTTTGAGAAGAGGAGGTAGAGAGAGAATGTGATGGGAGATTGGGGGCGGGGGAAAGGGAGATACACGGTTGGGGAAGAGTTAGAAAGATGGAGATAAAGCGAAGCAAAAAAAAGTGACAAATAGAGACGGATAGAGAGCGAGAGAAACAGAAAATGAGAGAGAAGCACACAGAGGAGAGATTATTAATCAGAATCATGGTGTCTGAAATCATGATGCCGTCACGTGACAAGACCCGTGTATAATATCCCATCTAACAGTTAGAGTGTGTACATAGCCCTGTACCATACACTATCTAATAATCAGCAGTGTGTACATAGCCCTGTACCATACACTATCTAATAATCAGCAGTGTGTACATAGCCCTGTACCATACACTATCTAATAATCAGCAGTGTGTACATAGCCCTGTACCATACACTATCTAATAATCAGCAGTGTGTACATAGCCCTGTACCATACACTATCTAATAATCAGCAGTGTGTACATAGCCCTGTACCATACACTATCTAATAATCAGCAGTGTGTACATAGCCCTGTACCATACACTATCTAATAATCAGCAGCGTGTACATAGCCCTGTACCATACACTATCTAATAATCAGCAGTGTGTACATAGCCCTGTACCATACACTATCTAATAATCAGCAGTGTGTACATATCTGTGCACAATAACTTATCTAATAGCGAGCAGAGTGTGTTCATAGCCCTGTACAATACCCTGTCTAATAGTGATCAGTGTGTACATAGCCCTGTACAATACCCTGTCTAATAGTGATCAGTGTGTACATAGCCCTGTACCATACACTATCTAATAGTGAGCAGAGTGTACTCAGCCTTATACAATACCATATCTAATATTGAGAAATGTGTACACAGCCCTGGACAATTCCCTATCTAATACTGAGCATTGTATGTATATAGCATTGTACAATACCCAATCAAATAGTGAGCAGTGTGTACATAGTCCTGGAGAATACTCAATCTAATAGTGAGCAGAGTGTACATAGCCCTGTACAATACCCCATGTAATAGTGAGCTGGGTGTGTACACATCCTCACACCGGAGTAGTTTGTGTACACGGTGACTGTGTGGACACTTACATCCTTCCTTACAATACTCCACCAGGTAACCATCCAATCCTGCGGCCCCCACCTTCTCGGGGGCCCTCCACCTCAGGGTGATTGTTGTGTCACTCACATCCTCGACTGTCAAGTTGGTGGGTTCACTGGTGGGAGCTGGAATAAAGAAAACATTTAAAATCAGAATAGGGGAGAGATTAGACATTTCAGTTCATTGAAAAGGAAGTTCAGCTTTTGGCAGAGGAAACCCACGAATGGAGTCACCAGTCAGTGTACAGATATCTCCCTGAGAGAGACAGAGACACCAGTCAGTGTACAGATATCTCCCTGAGAGAGACAGAGACACCAGTCAGTGTACAGATATCTCCCTGAGAGAGAGGGACTGAGAGACACCAGTCAGTGTACAGATATCTCCCTGAGAGACAGAGACACCAGTCAGTGTACAGATATCTCCCTGAGAGACAGAGACACCAGTCAGTGTACAGATATCTCCCTGAGAGAGACTGAGAGACACCAGTCAGTGTACAGATATCTCCCTGAGAGAGGGGACTGAGAGACACCAGTCAGTGTACAGATATCTCACTGAGAGACAGAGACACCAGTCAGTGTACAGATATCTCCCTGAGAGAGAGGGACTGAGAGACACCAGTCAGTGTACAGATATCTCCCTGAGAGAGAGGGACTGAGAGACACCAGTCAGTGTACAGATATCTCCCTGAGAGAGACTGAGAGACACCAGTCAGTGTACAGATATCTCCCTGAGAGAGACTGAGAGACACCAGTCAGTGTGCAGATATCTCCCTGAGAGAGACTGAGAGACACCAGTCAGTGTGCAGATATCTCCCTGAGAGACAGAGACACCAGTCAGTGTACAGATATCTCCCTGAGAGACAGAGACACCAGTCAGTGTACAGATATCTCCCTGAGAGACAGAGACACCAGTCAGTGTACAGATATCTCCCTGAGAGAGAGAGTGGGGACTGAGAGACACCAGTCAGTGTACAGATATCTCCCTGAGAGACAGAGACACCAGTCAGTGTACAGATATCTCCCTGAGAGAGACTGAGAGACACCATTCAGTGTACAGATATCTCCCTGAGAGAGACTGAGAGACACCAGTCAGTGTACAGATATCTCCCTGAGAGAGAGAGAGACTGAGAGACACCAGTCAGTGTACAGATATCTCCCTGAGAGAGACTGAGAGACACCAGTCAGTGTACAGATATCTCCCTGAGAGAGAGAGAGTCTGAGAGACACCAGTCAGCGTACAGATATCTCCCTGAGAGAGAGAGAGAGACTGAGAGACACCAGTCAGTGTACAGATATCTCCCTGAGAGAGAGAGAGAGAGACTGAGAGACACCAGTCAGTGTACAGATATCTCCCTGAGAGAGAGAGAGACTGAGAGACACCAGTCAGTGTACAGATATCTCCCTGAGAGAGAGAGAGACTGAGAGACACCAGTCAGTGTACAGATATCTCCCTGAGAGACAGAGACACCAGTCAGTGTACAGATATCTCCCTGAGAGAGAGGGACTGAGAGACACCAGTCAGTGTACAGATATCTCCCTGAGAGAGAGGGACTGAGAGACACCAGTCAGTGTACAGATATCTCCCTGAGAGAGAGGGACTGAGAGACACCAGTCAGTGTACAGATATCTCCCTGAGAGAGACTGAGAGACACCAGTCAGTGTACAGATATCTCCCTGAGAGACAGAGACACCAGTCAGTGTACAGATATCTCCCTGAGAGACAGAGACACCAGTCAGTGTACAGATATCTCCCTGAGAGACAGAGACACCAGTCAGTGTACAGATATCTCCCTGAGAGAGAGAGTGGGGACTGAGAGACACCAGTCAGTGTACAGATATCTCCCTGAGAGACAGAGACACCAGTCAGTGTACAGATATCTCCCTGAGAGAGACTGAGAGACACCATTCAGTGTACAGATATCTCCCTGAGAGAGACTGAGAGACACCAGTCAGTGTACAGATATCTCCCTGAGAGAGAGAGAGACTGAGAGACACCAGTCAGTGTACAGATATCTCCCTGAGAGAGACTGAGAGACACCAGTCAGTGTACAGATATCTCCCTGAGAGAGAGAGAGTCTGAGAGACACCAGTCAGCGTACAGATATCTCCCTGAGAGAGAGAGAGAGACTGAGAGACACCAGTCAGTGTACAGATATCTCCCTGAGAGAGAGAGAGAGACTGAGAGACACCAGTCAGTGTACAGATATCTCCCTGAGAGAGAGAGAGACTGAGAGACACCAGTCAGTGTACAGATATCTCCCTGAGAGAGACAGCAGTCAGGGTACAGATATCTCCCTGAGAGAGACACCAGTCAGTGTACAGATATCTCCCTCAGAGAGACTGAGAGACACCAGTCAGTGGGCAGCACGGTAACATGGTGGTTAGCATAAATGCTTCACAGCTCCAGGGTCCCAGGTTCGATTCCCGGCTGGGTCACTGTCTGTGTGGAGTCTGCACGTCCTCCCCGTGTGTGCGTGGGTTTCCTCCGGGTGCTCCGGTTTCCTCCCACAGTCCAAAGATGTGCGGGTTAGGTGGATTGGCCATCCTAAATTGCCCGTAGTGTCCTAAAAAGTAAGGTTAAGGGGGGGGGGGGGGGGTGTTGGGTTATGGGTATAGGGTGGATACGTGGGTTTGAGTAGGGTGATCATGGCTCGGCGCAACATCGAGGGACGGAGGGCCTGTTCTGTGCTATAATGTTCTATGTTCTGTAGTGTACAGATATCTCCCTGAGAGAGACACCAGTCAGTGTACAGATATCTCCCTGAGAGACAAGAGGGGACTGAGAGACACCAGTCAGTGTACAGATATCTCCCTGAGAGACAGGAGGGGACTGAGAGACACCAGTCAGTGTACAGATATCTCCCTGAGAGAGAAGGGACTGAGATACTCCAGTTAGTGTACAGATATCTCCCTGAGAGAGAGCGAGTCACCATTCAGTGTACAGATATCTCCCTGAGAGAGACTGAGAAACACCAGTCAGTGTACAGATATCTCCCTGAGAGAGAGAGGGGGGTGGGGGGGGGGGGGGGGGGGGGGGGGGGGCTGAGAGACACCAGTCAGTGTACGGATATCTCCCTGAGAGAGAGGGGACTGAGAGACACCAGTCAGTGTACAGATATCTCCCTGAGAGAGAGAGACTGAGAGACACCAGTCAGTGTACAGATATCTCCCTGAGGGAGAGAGACTGAGAGACACCAGTCAGTGTACAGATATCTCCCTGAGGGAGAGAGACTGAGAGACACCAGTCAGTGTACAGATATCTCACTGAGAAAGAGGGGACTGAGAGACACCAGTCAATATACAGGTATCTCCCTGAGAGAGAGGGACTGAGAAACATCAGTCAGTGTACAGATATCTCCCTGAGAGAGACTGAGAGACACCAGTCAGCACACAGATATCTCCCTGAGAGAGAGGGATTGAGAAACATCAGTCAGTGTACAGATATCTCCCTGAGAGACACCAGTCAGTGTACAGATATCGCACTGACAGAGGGGGGACTGAGAGACACCAGTCAGTGTACAGGTTATCCATTTTGGTAGGAATAATAGCAAACGGGATTATTATTTAAATGATAAAATATTAAAGCATGCAGCTGTGCAGAGAGACCTGGGTGTGCTAGTGCGAGGAGAGGTTGAGTAGACTGGGATTGTACTCATTGGAATTTAGAAGGATGAGGGGGGATCTTATAGAAACATTTAAAATTATGAAGGGAATAGATAGGATAGATGCGGGCAGGTTGTTTCCACTGGCGGGTGAAAGCAGAACTAGGGGGCATAGCCTCAAAATAAGGGAAAGTAGATTTAGGACTGAGTTTAGGAGGAACTTCTTCACCCAAAGGGTTGTGAATCTATGGAATTCCTTGCCCAGTGAAGCAGTTGAGGCTCCTTCATTAAATATTTTTAAGGTAAAGATAGATAGTTTTTTGAAGAATAAAGGGATTAAGGGTTATGGTGTTCGGGCCGGAAAGTGGAGCTGAGTCCACAAAAGATCAGCCATGATCTCATTGAATGGCGGAGCAGTCTCGAGGGGCCAGATGGCCTACTCCTGCCCCTAGTTCTTATGTTCTTATGTACAGATATCTCCCTGAGAGAGAGAGACTAAGAGACACCAGTGAATGTACAGATATCAAATTATGGGGTCTCTGAGTCCCGTCCGCTCTCTTTAAGGGGTCTTGGCCTCTCTCCTGCTCTCACTCTGAGTATTGGCCTCCCCACCCATACGCACTCTCTGGGGAGTAGTGGTATTGTCGCTGGACGAGTAATCTAAAGTCCCAGGGTAACATTCAGGGGTCCGGGTTTCATATCCCACCATAACATATGGTGAAAGTTGAATTCGATAAAAATCTGGAATTAAATGTCTAATAGTGACCATGAAACCATTGTTGATTGTTGTAAAACTCCATTTTGGTCACTAATATCCTTTAGGGAAGGAAATCTTCCATGTGTACCTGGTCTGGCCAATATGTGACTCCAGCCCCACAGTAGTGTGGTTGTTTCCTACCCGCCCTCTGAAATGGCCCAGCAAACCACCCAGTTGAAGGGTAATGAGGATGCGCAACAAATGCTGGTCCAGCCAGCGACACCAGCATCGTGTGAATGAATTTGAAAGACGCTCCTGTTTCGTTCAAGTGCATTGCAATGATTGAGTCAGTGCACCAAAGAATGTCTTGTTTGGGACTAGTTAAGATTTCTTAAATTACAATAAAGTGGGTAGAAAACAATACTAATAATACTAACGAACTGTAAACTGTTAACAACTAGAATACTAGAGCTAATACTAAGCATGGCTATCCATGACGACTCTTCACTCAGACTCCCCGAGGTTGCTGCAATGTCACATGGTGTAGTTCTACTGCCACCTGCTGGTTGGAGGTCTAACATATTACAACCATTACCATTACATAAACCATTACAACTCCCAACCTCCTCCACTCTCCTGCCCCTCTTCCACTCACCAATGGGTACAAATGGTTTTGAGGCAGGGCTATGGCGTGACATGCCAATGCAGTTGACAGCATAGACTCTCATCTCATAGACAACACCTTCAATCATTCGCCTGGCCTCGTATGTGGTCTCCTTCCAGAGGTCAAAGTTCAACCTCATCCACCGATAACTCTTCTTCTTCTTCCTTTCCAAGACATATCCTGTCAAACCAAGAGAGAGAGAGAGAGGCAGTGAATGGGGCGAGGGAGAGAGTGATGGAGACACACAGATAGAGAAAAAAGGAGAGAGAGAGACTCAGAGAGAGATGACCAGCAGGAGACAGGGAGATACGGAGATACAGATAGAGAAACATACACAACGAGGGATAAGGATAGGGATCGAGACACAGCGAGGATCAGAGGAACAGGGAGGGAGGGAGGGAGGAGAGCCCATCCCAAGAGACAGAGGGAGAAAGATCAGAGTGAAAGAGTGATAAACAAAAGGAAACAGGGATGAGTGATAAAGAACCAAGGGAAAGGGAGAGAAAGAGAATAGAAAGGAAGAATGGAAGCAATGATGGAAAAGGAAGGTGAAAAGAGAGAGCGATGGGGGTAAGAAAAATATGGAAAAAAGTATGGATCATGAAGAGACAGACGGGAGAGAGAGTAAATAAGAAGGAGAGAAGGTACCAGAGCGAGTTGGGGAGGGACAAAAAGAGAGGATAGTGAGAGGGATAGTGAGAGAAAGAGAGAGAGAGGAGAGTGTGTGAGGGGTAGTCAGAGAGAGCGAGGAAAAGAGAGAGAGAGGAGAGTGTGTGAGGGGTAGTGAGAGAGGGAGGAAAAGAGAGAGAGGAGAGTGTGTGAGGGGTAGTGAGAGAGGAAAAGAGAGAGAGAGGAGAGTGTGTGAGGGGTAGTGAGAGAGAGGAAAAGAGAGAGAGAGAGGAGAGTGTGTGAGGGATAGTGAGAGAGAGGAAAAGAGAGAGAGAGAGGAGAGTGTGTGAGGGATAGTGAGAGAGATGAAAAGAGACAGAGAGGGGAGAGTGTGTGAGGGATAGTGAGAGAGAGGAAAAGAGAGAGAGAGAGGAGAGTGTGTGAGGGGTAGTGAGAGAAAGAGGAAAAGGGAGAGAGAGGGGAGAGTGTGTGAGGGGTAGTGAGAGAGAGAGAGAGGAAAAGAGAGAGAGAGGAGAGTGTGAGGGATAGTGAGAGAGAGGGGAAGAGAGAGAGGAATAGTGAGGGAGAGAAGAAGAGAGAGGAGATTGTGGGAGGGATTGTGAGAGAGGAAGAGCAAGACAGGAGAGTGTGGGAGGGATAGCGAGAGAGAGGAAAAGAGAGAGAGAGAGGAGAGTGTGTGAGGGATAGTGAGAGAGGAGAGTGTGTGAGGGGTAGTGAGAGAGGGAGGAAAAGAGAGAGAGGAGAGTGTGTGAGGGGTAGTGAGAGAGAGGAAAAGAGAGAGAGAGGAGAGTGTGTGAGGGGTAGTGAGAGAGAGGAAAAGAGAGAGAGAGAGGAGAGTGTGTGAGGGATAGTGAGAGAGAGGAAAAGAGAGAGAGAGAGGAGAGTGTGTGAGGGATAGTGAGAGAGATGAAAAGAGACAGAGAGGGGAGAGTGTGTGAGGGATAGTGAGAGAGAGGAAAAGAGAGAGAGAGAGGAGAGTGTGTGAGGGGTAGTGAGAGAAAGAGGAAAAGGGAGAGAGAGGGGAGAGTGTGTGAGGGGTAGTGAGAGAGAGAGAGAGGAAAAGAGAGAGAGAGGAGAGTGTGAGGGATAGTGAGAGAGAGGGGAAGAGAGAGAGGAATAGTGAGGGAGAGAAGAAGAGAGAGGAGATTGTGGGAGGGATTGTGAGAGAGGAAGAGCAAGACAGGAGAGTGTGGGAGGGATAGCGAGAGATAGAGAGAGAGAGAGATATACAGTGAGAGGGAGGAAGATAGAAAGAGAAAGAGAGAAAGGGAGAGAGAGACAGTGTAGAGGAATGAAATAAATAATGTTTAATCCCAATCCCAGATGTTTAATCACTATCTGCCCACTGAAATCCTTAAATAATCCCTTTCTCCAGGCAGCACAGTGGTGCAGTGGGTTAACTCTGCTGCCTCATGGCGCCGAGGTCCCAGGTTCGATCCCGGCTCAGGGTCACTGTCCATGTGGAGTTTGCACATTCTCCCCGTGTTTGCGTGGGTTTCACCCCCACAACCCAAAGATGTGCAAGGTAGGTGGATTGGCCATGCTAAATTGCCCCTTAATTGGAAAAAATGAATTGGGTACTCTAAATTTATATTTTTTAAAAATAATCTCTTTCTCTTACCCAGCACTGGTTGACCTCCATCAAATGCTGGTGGGTCCCATTGGACTGTGCAGCAATCCTCTCCAACACTCAGAATCCTCGGGAACTCCGGCGGGTCTGGAACGTCTGGGGAAGAACACAAAAGGTCAACTGGACAATCAGTCACTGCTGATCAGCCTGTGGGGGAGTGGAGGAGGGTGTGAGGGGGCATGGGGGTGTTGAGGGGGAGTGGAAGAGGGGGAGGGGAGGGTGCTGAGGAGGTTTGGGGGTGGTGAGGAAGAGTGGAAAAGAGTGAGGGGAGTGAAGGAGGGGCCTGGGGGTGCAGAACTGGAGGGGGGGGATCAGCAGGTGGGGGTCAAGTGGGCAGGGGTTTGGAGAGTGGGGGTGGAGGAAGGAGCGAGAGCAGAGTTGTGGGGTTGGGAATCGAGGAGTGTGAGATGGGGTCTGGGGAGCCAGGGAACGGGGTGGGGGGGGGGGTCTGGGGTATCTGGAGCGAGGTGATGGGGAGTGAGGGTAAGGATCTGAGGGGTGGGGGATGGGGAATGGCCTGTAATTCCCAGGGTTATCCCTATTCCCTTTTTTGAACAGGACCACGACATTCGCCACTCTCCAATCCCCTGGTACCACCCCTGTTGACAGTGAGGACGAAAAGATCATTGCCAACGGCTCTGAAATTTCATCTCACGCTTCCCATGGAATCTTTGGATATATCCCGTCAGGCCCGGGGGACTTGTCTATCCTCAAGTTTTTCAAAATGCCCAACACATCTTCGTTTCTAACAAGTATCTCCTCGAGCTTACCAGTCTGTTTCACACTGTCCTCTACAACAATATGGCCCCTGTCATTTGTAAATACTGAAGAAAAGTACTCGCTCAAAACCTCGCCTATCTCTTCAGACTCAATACACAGTCTCCTGCTACTGTCCTTGATCGGACCCACCCTCGCTCTAGTCATTCTCATATTTCTCACAGATGTGTAAAAGGCCTTGGGGTTTTCCTTGATCCTACCCGCCAAAGATTTTTCATGCCCTCTCTTAGCTCTCCTAATCCCTTTCTTCAGTTCCCTCCTGGCTATCTTGTATCCCTCCAGCGCCCAGTCTGAACCTTGTTTCTTCAGCCTGACATAAGTCTCCTTCTTCCTCTTAACAAGACATTCAACCTCTCTTGTCACCCATGGTTCCCTCACTCGACCATCTCTTCCCTGCCTGACAGGGATATATGTATCAAGGACAAATAGTATCTGTTCTTTGAACAAGTTCCACATTTCAATTGTGTCCTTCCCAGACAGCCTATGTTCCCAACTCTTATTTTCATTCCCCACTTACCTTCACTCCATTCTCTCCTTCCGGCTCTCACACCCCTATGAACGTGGACCCCAAAGCAACATGGGCCCCTTGTGCATTCCCAGTTTGAATCATTTCACCACTGGTGGCCTTCTGCAGCTTAAAGCCCAACTCTACCCTTTCCCCTTCTCTCCCTGACCTCCCTCCTTTAAGGTTGTCTTTACAACCGCATTCTTTGAGCAAATGTTTGGTCACCTGACTGAACATCTCCTTGTGTGAGTCATACTGGGACTGCGTTAAAGGCGCTATATTAATAAATGTTGTGTGTGTGTGTTCCGAGGTCAGCGCCTCACCAACTGAAGTAAATCTTGTTCAATCAGCCATCGTTTACCACCAGGGCCTCGTTGGAAACCTGATACTCACCAACCACTCTGACAGTGATATTAGCCCGATCTTCCCCTGCAGGGTTCTGCACCAGCACAGTGTAGACACCCTGGTCAGATCTCACTGCTCCCTCCATGATGAAGACACAGTGTTCTGGGTGATTCTCCACATGAACGCGCCCATCCATCTCTGTGATCACCTGTCCACAGTAACAGAGTCAGGGTTAGCTCAGACTACCAGCCATACTAACTCACCAGGAGTGTGATGGAATACTCTCCATTTGCCTAGATGAGTGCAGCTCCAACAACATTCAAGAAGCTCACCACCATCCAGGTCAAAATAGCCCACTTGATTGGCACCCCTTCCATAGAATCATAGAATTTACAGTGCAGAAGGAGGCCATTTGGCCCATCGAGTCTGAACCGGCCCTTGGAAAGAGCACCCTACCTAAGCCTACAGCTCTACCCTATCCCTACACCTCCACCCTATCCCCGTAACACCACCTCACCTTTTTTGGACACTAAGGGCAATTTCTCATGGCCAATCCACCTAACCTGCACATCTTTAGACTGTGGGAGGAAACCGGAGCACCCGGAGGAAACCCACGCACACACGGGGAGGACGCGCAGACTCCGTACAGACAGTGGCCCAAGCCGGGAATCGAAACTGGGATTCTGGAGCTGTGAAGCAACTGTGCTCACCACTGTGCTACCCACAAACATTCAAACCCACCAACACCGATGCACAGTGGCAGTCATGTGTACCATCTACAAGATGCACCGAGGCTCCTTCAGCAGCACCTTCCAAACTCACAACGGCTACCATCTAGAACAGGGGTGGGCAAACTTTTCCGTGCAAGGGCCACATTCAGAAATTCACAATTCACAAAGGGCCGCATAGTATATTAAGTAAAATAATTACTTCACCCGGTTATGATTCTGGGCGCCTCATATAGAACATAGAACAGTACAGCACAGAACAGGCCCTTCGGCCCTCGACGTTGTGCCGAGCAATGATCACCCTACTCAAGTCAACGTATCCACCCTATACCAGTAAGTAACCCAACAGCCCCCCCATTAACCTTACTTTTTTTTTAAAACATTTTTTTTTTTAAATAAATTTTTTTTTTTTTAATGACTTGGTGGGCCGCAGAAATACCTTTGGCGGGCCGCATGCGGCCCACGGGCCGTAGTTTGCCCACCCCTGATCTAGAAGGACAGGAACAGCAGATAATTGGGATCCCCACCACCTGGAGGTTCCCCTCCAAGTCAGTCACCACCCTGACTTGCAAATATATCGCCGTTCCTTCACTGTCTTTGGGTCAACATCCTGGAACTCACTCCCTAACAGCACAGTGCGTGTACCTACACTTCATGGACTGTAGCAGTTCAAGAAGGCAGCTCACCATCACCTTCTCAAGAACAATTCGGGATGGTCAATAAATGCTGGGCTCACGAGCAACATCCACATCCTGTAAATGCGGAATAAAAAGAAGGCACTTTGTCTCTTCAATGATGGTTTAGCACAGGGCTAAATTGCTGGCTTAGAAAGCAGACCAAGGCAGGCCAGCAGCGCGGGTTAAATTCCTGTACCAGCCTCCCTGAACAGGCGCCGGAATGTGGCGACTAGGGGCTTTTCACAGTAACTTCATTTGAAGCCTACTTGTGACAATCAGCGATTTTCATTTCATTTCAGCCACTCCAACAAGGCTATTATGGACAGAAGCAACAGGTAGATCTGTGAGGATGAGAAGTAAGACTTCCCTCCATGCAAAGAGTAAGGCTGTAGAACCTGGACTCCACCATCTATCCTTTCCGTTCAAAGATTAACTTTTAGTCTTTGCCAGAAATAGTGGGTGGGATTCTCCGTTGCCCGACGCTGAAATCGGGAACGCCAATCGGGCGGAAAATGACTCCCGACGCCAAAATCAGGGCAGGCACCGGTTTTCTGCCAGTTCACGATGCCCTGCCCACTCCAAATCGGCATCATCGGCTCAGTTGCAACCCCGTTGGAGTGTCATTAGCCGGCCCACCGCAATGCTCCGCCTCCGATGGGCTGAGTTCCCGTTGGAGTGGGCCACGTGTGGTTGGGCCCCTAGCATGCCGGCTGCGGAGGGAGAGGGAGGGCATGTGGACAACGACCAGCGCCACCACACTCGGCCGAGATCCCTGCTGCTGGCTGGGGGGGGGGGGGGGGGGGGGGGGGGGCTTCGGCCAGGATTGCGGGAAGTGGTGGAGGTGTCCAGGAGGTGGGCTGTAAAATTGGGGGTGGGTGGGTATGCGGTCCGGCATGGCCGGCACCATCTTTGCTGGCGTGAGCGGTTCGTGTGTGGGGAGTGTGGTATATGCGCGCCTGTAGCTTGTCAGCCCTGCATATGTGTAGCACGGGACTTGGCGATTCTCCGAACGCTTTACGCGCATTCCACGGGCGTTTCACACAGTGCCAGTGTTAGCCCCTCACCGGGAGCAGAATCCCTGAGGGTATCGCACCAAATGTCCTGTCACAAAACGCCACCGATCCTCCGTTGGCATCGGCACCTAGCCTCAGGAACGGAGAATCCAGCCCAGTATGTTTAAGTCTGTGCTCTGATTGGTTGAGTAGTGGAGTTAAAGGCAGAGAGTGCATCCATCGTATCCTGGTTTTGACGTGGATGTGAACATTGAGATTTTACCTGTGAACAAGCTCCCAGCAAGGCACAGAGACTCCTTGAGAATGAATATAGGAGGGCAATGTTACCCATCAGGCTGCTCACCCACAGACACTGTAATGAGGCTCAGAACCAGCAAATCTGGCCATCTGAACGGAATCCTTCACTTGGGTCTGGTGTAACCATTCCATAGACTCCCATGTGTGGTGGACTACTCGAAGATTCACGCACTGTTTGCCAGTAGCTGCCTTCTCCTGAAAACACTCAATATCTCTACCTCTTGCAATTCAGCATCACGGTGAGCTGCTTGGTTGGTATAGGGTCTTCCCCCTCAGCTCCCAAATAAACCAGACACAGGGGGTGGGATTCTCCGTTCGGGCGATCGGATGAAGAATCCAGACCTCAAATCTGGGGCGGTGCCGGTTTGACGCCGGGTTCTCTAGTCCTCGCCCCCTCCGAAATGGAATAGCGCTGACGTGTCATCGGAAGACCCTCCCCCCGTGCTCCGCCCCTGATGGGCCGAGATCCTGACCGCACAGTTGACGTGTGGTCTGAGCAGTCGGGAACCTGGCATGGCGGCTGCGGACTGTGTCCAGCGCCGTCACAGTCGGCCAGGAGCCGTGCTGCCAGGGGGCCAGGGGTAGTCCTGTGGGGAAGTATTCGGCAGGTCGGGTCTGCTCACGGCTGGCGCCATGTTTCACGGTGTGACCGCTGCAGGTCACCGCCGCAGGTCACCACCGTGCGCATGCGTGGCCACAAACCAGGCCATTCTCCAGCCGTTTTCGGCACGGGAGCCGGGCGGTTTACCCAGTGCCACTGTGTAGCGCCCTCCATCTGCAACTGTAGACTAAAGGTCTGAGTGGCTCACATGCATATTTATACACAAGCTCCCTGTGGGCGGAGCTAGCTGGCAGGGGCTTACCGGAGGAACCTGTATTACAAGTACAGGCATACATCCCCCTACTGCAAGTACACATAACTACAGTGGTTATCTCACCACACACTGCTAGACCCTCACCGGTCCCGGAATCAGTGAGGGTTCGGGGCTGATCTTGGTGTTGTAAAAAGCCACAGTTCCCACACTGGCATCGGCCGTTAGCAGCAGTATCGGAGAATCCAGCCTCAGGTTCAGTCAAGTTTAAAGGGGGCTGATTGGTGGCCATTCCGCACCCCACACTGGCCCTACCTTATCAGCCTTGCTCCAGACGACAGTGGGCACCGGGTCTCCACTAATGGGTACGTCCAACCGAAGCTTGTTCCCGGCCACAACAATGATGGTGGCATCAGGGACACAGCCCAAACAGTCCAGGTGGATCTTGGGAGGATCTAGAGAATGCAGATACAAACTGGGTTAACACACATATACAAACCACCAACACACAACAGACACGTTCTGCAGATACAACTGGGTTAACAGAGAGAGAGAGAGAGTGAAGACAGACACAGCACCGGCTCTGCAGATACAACTGGGTTAACGCGCGGAGAGAGAGTGAAGACAGACACAGAGCCATTTTTGCAGATACAACTGGGTTAACGCACAGAGAGAGTGAAGACAGACACAGCACCGGCTCTGCAGATACAACTGGGTTAATGCGCGGAGAGAGAGTGAAGACAGACACAGAGCCATTTTTGCAGATACAACTGGGTTAACGCACAGAGAGAGTGAAGACAGACACAGCACCGGCTCTGCAGATACAACTGGGTTAACGCACAGAGAGAGAGTGAAGACAGACACAGCACCGGCTCTGAAGCACTGTCAACATTAGGAAAGGTATAAAAAATAAGGATCTTGCCTTGTCGGGGAACATAGTCAATTTTAACCTCTGGAGTGATGAATCAAATCCGAGAAAAGGAAGAGAGAAAATGTAAGAAACATTAGAATGTATATAAAAACCT
Organism: Scyliorhinus canicula; assembly: GCF_902713615.1. NCBI lineage: Eukaryota > Metazoa > Chordata > Chondrichthyes > Carcharhiniformes > Scyliorhinidae > Scyliorhinus > Scyliorhinus canicula. The sequence continues at coordinate 97,573,220 of NC_052154.1, forward strand.
GAAAGAATATTTAGACATAAACATAGAGAGGTATCAGGTGGACACAGAACATGCTCAGTTATCTGCAGCTAGATTTTCCTGCAACTCCTCACCAGCATATCTCCGGAGTCTATACTTGAGCTGCACCACTCCACATGGAACATGATTGACCACAAGATTCCCTGCTTTTCCCACCTGCCATTGTCATTGCATTGGCGAGATTTCCTCCTCCTCCTCCTGTGACCATGCCCAAAGAAATGTGTTTGATGACCATGGAATTCCTTTGGATTTGCCCACGTTTTTACTTGGCAAAGTAATGTGGTGATTTGTCTTTGGCTTTATTCAAATGTGGGGGGACAGAAAGCAGGAAACTATTCGCCAGTTAGTCTAACATCTGTCACAGGAAAAATGTTTGAAGCTATTATTAAAGATGTTATAACAGGGCACTTAAAATCAAGGGTATCAAGCAGTCAACGTGGTTTTCTGAAAGGGAAATCATGTTATACCTATTTATTGGAGTTCTTTGAATATGCTGTAGATAATGGGGAACCAATGAATATACTGTACCTACATTTCCAGAAGGCATTTGATAAGCTGCCACATCAAAGGTTATTGAGGAAAAGAAATGCTCATGGTGTAGGGGGCAACATATTGACATGGGTAGAAGGTGGGCTATCTAACAGGAAACAGAGAGTTGGCATAAATAGGCCTTGTTCTAGTTGGTAGGATGTGAGGAATGGTGTGTCACATGGATCAGTGCTGGCCCCTCAACGTTTTACAATTCATATCAAGGAATTAAATGAATAGACCAAAGATCAGGTTGCTAAATTTGCTGATAACACAAAGTTTGAAAGAAGGTAAATTGTGATGAGGACACGGTAGCACAGTGGTTAGCACTGTTGCATCACAGCGCCAGGGACCTAGGTTCAATTCGGGTCCTGGACGACTGTCTGTGTGTGGTATGCACATTCTCCCCATGTCTCCTCCGGGAGCTCCGGTTTACTCCCACCCAGAGATGCGTAGGTGGATTGGCCATGATCAATTACCCCAATGTGTCCAAACATGTGCAGGGTAGGTGGGGTTACGGGTTTATGGCAATGGGTTGGAGAGTAGGATGCTGCAGACTCGGAGGGCCGAATGGCCTCCTTCTGCACTGTAGGAATTCTATGGTTCTATGGTCATAAGAAGGCTACAACGGGATATAAATAGGTTAAAGGAGTGGGAAACAATTGGGCAAATGGAGTAATGTGGGAAGGTAAATTATCCGTTTTGGCAGGAGAAATCACAAATAAACTAAATGGTGAGAGATTGAGAGTTCTGAGGTGAAGAGGGATCTGGGTGGCCTCATCCAGAAATCACAAAATGTTGGTAAAGGAAAGATAGAATGTTATTGTTTATTGTTAAGGGAATTGTTTCAAAAGTAAGGACTCCTGCTTCAGTTGTACAAGGCATTGATGAAACCGCATCAGGAGTATTGTGGAAAATATTAGTCTCCTTATTTAATGAAGAAAGGAAGTGTTGGAAGCAGCTTGCAGAAGATTAGCTGGTCTAATACCAGGGATGGGTGGGTTGCCTTATGAGAAAGTTTGGACAGGGTAGGCTTGTATTTGTTGTGCTTCAGGAGAGTGAGAGGTGACTTGAGTGAAACAAATTTGGCTGATTACAAACACACTGGTCCTGGGCCAGAATTGTCCAGCCGTTCACACTGACAACTTCCAGCTTTCCCAAAGGTGAGGGGTGCAGTCAATAGGAAACCCCATTGACAACGGTAGGACCAGAAGATCCTGTCGCCAGCCACTTCTGCTTGTGCGGAAAATCCCGCCCATGGAGTGGGACTCGAACCTGGCGCTTCATGGTCCGTGGGAGGGGCACTACTCACAGCCCCACAAGAACTCCTTTGTACTATGTATTAGAAACATCTGATAGAACACACACGGCACCATGAAGCAACAATTCCCAACCATCTATTTGATTGATCCCCTTTGTGATGAATGTGAGAAATTGCTATATAGATTGTATTATATATCTGTTGCAGTAATACCATTAAAGAATCAACATTAAAGCATCCAGACACTTTTACTACAAAAAGTGCAATTAATGTATCGTAAAAGTGGGATCATCATTCACTCTAACCATGTATTTTGTTTTACAAACAACGGCTTAATTGAATTTTGTTATCATTGCTGGAGATTTCCTGGAGAGAAGACAATTTGAGGCACTGTGCAGGTCATAGGATCTGAGTGGGATAGAGATAATGTACTTAATGGGAGGAGCCAGGTCTGTAGCAGGCAGGCTAACCTTTTGCCTGCAAAAGGCAGCAAGACTTGCAGCTGGTGCCTGAAAGGGTTTATCTCAGTCTCTAAGCAGTATTTCCAAGAAATCTCTACCCAGAGAACTGTAAGTATCCCTGTGTTTTCTAACTTTATTGATTAAGTTTATTTATAAGTGGCATGGTGGCACTGTGGTTAGCACTGCTGCCTCACAGCTCCAGGGTCCTGGGTCAATTCCAGTCTTGGATGACTGTATGGAGCTTGCACATTCTCCCGAGTCTGCATGGATTTCCTCAAAGTGCTCTGGTTTTCTCCTACAGTCGAAAGATATAAATAAAGGCAAAGTCGCCATTGTCCCAGGTGACCATAGGCTGCTTTCCCCTTTGAGGCGGGAGCTGATTGGTGGTGATTTAACCTGAGGATTCCCCCGCCTCAGGCGAGGGACAAGGTTGAGAAGGTGGGTCCTTCATGAATAACCTCAGCCAGTAAGAGAATAGAACCCGCACTGCTGGCATTGCTCAGCACCACAAACCAGCTAAGTGATCGCTGGGTAGTTCGATTGGCCATGCCAGAAAATTGCCCCTCAGTGTCCAAAGATATGCAGTGGGATTAGGGGGATAGGGCGAGAGAGTGGGTGGAGGTAGGGTGCTATTTCGGAGGGTTGGTGCAAACATGATGGGCCAAATGGCCTCCTTCTGCACTGTAGGGATTCTATGACTTCTGATTGGCTTTGCTTAATTAGAGATAGAGAAAGTATAAGATAAACTGTTGCCTTTTATTGCTCAGAAAAGCTATTTTCTGCTATGCTAATGTACTCCTGTGTCAATAATAATGTTTGTTTTAATATAAAAGATACCTATTGGTCAGGGAAGTCATTCCTGGGGGTGAAGTCTCCTTTCCCCACAGTTTTTACAAATTAAAAAGGTGTTTGTGGTTCTTGTCCGGTATCCAAAGAAATGCTGGGGTCTGGTCCGGGATCTTAACCTCTCAAAGCCTAATGATAGATAAGGAAACCAGTTTAACTGCACTCAACTAACTTCCCAGTTGAGAGTTCACTAAATTGAGCAACAAGGTTAGTGAAAAGCCTGGAGAGGTGAGGATTTTGCTGACACTCTCGTCCCCTACACAATATCAGTAGATACCATTCGTCTCCACAATGCTGTAGTGCACACAGTTACTCAGAAGATTGGTTTGACTGCAGAAACTGCAGTGTCTGTCGCTCACCCAGAAAATTCAACTTGGCCGAGAGGTTGAAGGCAAACCCATCAGGTACAAAGGTGTAATCGCCCTGATCTTGTGGTCTCACATTGTCAATCGCAAGTTTGTGGATTCTGTGGAACAGAAGTACAACAAAGTGTAAATCGGCATGTCTGGGAAGCTGATGTAGAAAATAGGAAAATAGGAGCTGGGAACAGCCTGAGTGATTAAGGATGAAATCACTTCACTGATAGGAGAGGTACAATGAGAGGTATGAAGGCAGTGGATTATTTATGGGAAGAATTAGGAAACAATAGGATTTTAGATTGCATCGCTGCAAAAAGAGGCATGCTGTAGAAGCTTTTCACCGTGCACTCATCACAAGAATATAGATATAAAGACAAAGGCAACAACTTTTATTGTATGAGAAGAAAGTGATGATTGGTTGGCAGAGGCATTGACATGGAGATGCACCAGGTGACTGACAGTTAACTGCCAAGCACTGTTTGAAATTTAAACCAGGCAGCTTCATCCTGATTGGTTAAATTGGGATTTGTACAGTTCCACATGCTTTAAGATTGGTCTTATCAACAACCTTGTAAATAAAGTCTGAGCCATTTGCTCACAAAGCAAACTTGATGCTGAAATAGGGCATATCTAAGGCATCCTGAGGGATAATGGCTCCCCTGATCAGATCATTTCATGCATGTATATCATGGAAATTCATGAACGGGCCCATCACTTTTGGCCCTGAAAAGTGGCAAATCTATCGCAGATTATCCTGGAAAGACAAAGTATCTCAAAAATTCAATCACGGGTGAACCAGCCCTTTCATGCTGCAACTATGCAGTTGCAACACAAGTGGTATTCTCCACTAATAGGATGTTGCCATCAAGACTGAATGACAGTTTGATTATCATACAAATGTGTAACAGTGGCCAACATCAGCTGTGATTCTGCAATTGGACATTTAGAACATAGAACAGTACAGCACAGAACAGGCCCTTCGGCCCTCAATGTTGTGCCGAGCCATGATCACCCTACTCAAACCCACATATCCACCCTATACCCATAACCCAACAACCCCCCCCCTTAACCTTACATTTTTACATTTATTAGGACACTACGGGCAATTTAGCATGGCCAATCCACCTAACCCGCACATCTTTGGACAGTGGGAGGAAACCGGAGCACCCGGAGGAAACCCACGCACACAGGGGGAGGACGTGCAGACTCCACACAGACAGTGACCCAGCCGGGAATCGAACCTGGGACCTGGGACCCTGGAGCTGTGATGCATGTATGCTAACCACCATGCTACCCTGCTGCCCCGAAATTTGCTACATAATCCACAGTATGCTGAGAATTATGCTGACAACCAAATTTAACATTGTCTGCCGAGCTTGCGCTGAAGTACATTTGTGTGTACCTGAAGCTACAGAAATACAGACAGTAATTGTAGACAGAAAGAAGTTTACACACATTGCACCTGTCTCAGCTAAACAAAATACAAGACAGGTATTCACTGGTTCACTCCTCGGGCCATTGCCTCGACCAGATCTGGTTTGAATTTCAAACAGTCACCTGGTGCATTCTCCATGGTAATGTCTCTATCATATCAGAGTCTACTTGTGAACCATTCAACAGTCTCTTCTCAGACAGTATAAATTTTTGCTTTCACCTTATGTTCGTCTCCTTGTGAAGTATCCTGATGAGTGCAAGATGAAATGATTCGACATATCGCTTTCTCAAGTTCTGTAGTACCGGAGACTGTAACCTCTCTCGGAGATTGGAAACTCTCTCGGGGATTGGAAATTCTCTTGGAGATTGGAAACTCTTTCGGTGATTGAAAACTCTCCGAGACATTGGTAAGCTCTCTTGGTGATCGTAAACTCTCTCGGAGATTGTAAACTCTTTCAGAGATTGTAAACTCTCCAGAAGATTGTAAACTCTCCCGGACATTGTAAACTCTCCTGGAGATCATGGGCGGGATTCTCCAATAATCGGCGCGATGGCCGGAACCCGTTGCCAAAAGCGGCACGGATCACTCCGGTGTCAGGCCCCCCGAAACGGCACAAATTCTCCGGCCCGGAATGGGCTAGCAGCGGCATGATGTCATTCACGACGGTGTCACCCGTCATGGATATGCAGCGTCATTGATGCCGTGCGGCGTAACCGCACAAAAGACGCCGTGCAAGATGGTCGCCCGGCGCGCAGCACCGAGGTTCCAGGAGCAGGACATCGAGGCGTTCCTGGACGCAGTGGAGCAGAGGAGGGAGGCACTGTACCCCGGCCAAGGCCGCAGGGTCGCCCCACGCCTGTGGAGGGAGGTGGCAGAGGCCATCAGCGCGTGGCTGTAACGCCAAGGACAGGCGCCCAGTGCCACAAGGTCAATGACCTAGTCAGGGCAGCCAAGGTGAGTACACCACCCCCCACCCCCCCCGATGTGCGGCACAGCCCTGCGTGCAACTGACATGGCTGCACCCACCCATGTAGCCTGCAGTGGCAGGATGGAGTGTGAACCTCTGCCAACATACACACAACCGCTGGCCTGCACGTATATCTCTGCCTAACACTGTTGCCCTTTATCCCTGCCACCCACCGGCAGGTGGACCCGAGGACCGGGAGGTTGCGGATGCAAAAGTTGGGGGCGCACCACCAAGTGAGACCCCCCCCCACCCCCACAGCCTGCCCTCCCTTCACCCCTTCCCCCATTTCCCCCTTCCCCCATATCCCCTGATCACCGCCTGCGTGTCTAACCATGTAAGCTGTATTAAACTGGACCAAACGTCAAGACACCTGTCCCCGCGGATGCCGACCGCCCCCAGGATGATCCAGGGCGGCCACAATACAGGGAAAGACCCGGCCCCTCCGGCATACGATGCCCCCAGGACATCCCAGGGTGGCCACGAGTCAGGGAAAGACCCGGAGCACCAAGGAGATGACTCCCCCGTCTTGTGCGATTGCGGTGACGCAGGCGGGCAACACCCAGCGGCGAGGGGGCAGCCACAGGCTCCCGTCGTAGCCGAGACAGAACACCCCTACCCAGGGCGCCCCTACCCAGGACACCCCTACCCAGGACAGCCCTACCCAGGACACCCCTACCCAGGACACCCCTACCCAGGACACCCCTACCCAGGACACCCCTACCCAGGACACCCCTACCCAGGACAGCCCTACCCAGGACACCCCTACCCAGTACACCCCTACCCAGGACAGCCCGACCCAGGACATTCCTACCCAGGACAGCCCTACCCAGGACATTCCTACCCAGGACAGCCCTACCCAGGACACCCCTACCCAGGACACCCCTACCCAGGACAGCCCTACCCAGGACACCCCTACCCAGGACAGCCCTACCCAGGACATTCCTACCCAGGACAGCCCTACCCAGGACATTCCTACCCAGGACACCCCTACCCAGGACACACCTACCCAGGACACCCCTACCCAGGACAGCCCTAACCAGGAGAGCCCTACCCAGGACAGCCCTACCCAGGGCACCCCTACCCAGGACACCCATACCCAGGACAGCCCTACCCAGGACATTCCTACCCAGGACACCCCTACACAGGACATCCCTACCCAGGACATTCCTACCCAGGACACCCCTACCCAGGACACACCTACCCAGGACACCCCTACCCAGGACACCCCTACCCAGGACACCCCTACCCAGAACACCCCTACCCAGAACACCCCTACCCAGGACAGCCCTACCCAGGACACCCCTACCCAGGACACCCCTACCCAGGACACCCCTACCCAGGACAGCCCTACCCAGGACACCCCTACCCAGGACAGCCCAACCCAGGACAGCCCTACCCAGGACACCCCTACCCAGGACACCCCTACCCAGGACACCCCTACCCAGGACACCACTACACAGGACACCCCTACCCAGGGCAGCCCTACCCAGGACACACCTACCCAGAACACCCCTACCCAGGACACCCCTACCCAGGACATCCCTACCCAGGATACCCCTACCCAGGACACCCCTACCCAGGACACACCAACCCAGAACACCCCTACCCAGGACACTCCTACCCCGGACACACCTACCCAGAACACCCCTACCCAGGACACCCCTACCCAGGACACACCTACCCAGGACACCCCTACCCAGGACACCCCTACCCAGGACACACCTACCCAGGACACCCCTACCCAGGACACCCCTACCCAGGACATCCCTACCCAGGATACCCCTACCCAGGACAGCCCTACCCAGGACACCCCTACCCAGGACATCCCTACCCAGGATACCCCTACCCAGAACACCCCTACCCAGGACACCCCTACCCAGGACACACCTACCCAGAACACGCCTACCCAGGACACCCCTACCCAGGACACACCTACCCAGAACACCCCTACCCAGGACACCCCTACCCAGGACATCCCTACCCAGGATACCCCTACCCAGGACACCCCTACCCACGACACCCCTACCCAGGACACCCCTACCCAGGTCACCTCTACCCAGGACACCCCTACCCAGGACAGCCCTACCCAGGACACCCCTACCCAGGACACCCCTACCCAGGACACCCCTACCCAGGTCACCCCTACCCAGGACAGCCCTACCCAGGACACCCCTACCCAGGACACCCCTACCCAGGACAGCCCTACCCAGGACACCCCTACCCAGGACACCCATACCCAGGTTACCCCTACCCAGGACATCCCTACCCTGTATTAAACTGGACCAAACGTCAAGGCACCTGTCCCCGCGGATGCCGACCGCCCCCAGGATGATCCAGGGCGGCCACAAGACAGGGAAAGACCCGGCCCCTCCGGCATACGATGCCCCCAGGACATCCCAGGGTGGCCACGAGACAGGGAAAGACCCGGAGCACCAAGGAGATGACTCCCCCGTCTTGTGCGATTGCGGTGACAAAGGCGGGCAACACCCAGCGGCGAGGGGGCAGCCATAGGTTCCTGTCGCAGCCGAGCCAGAACACCCCTACCCAGGACAGCCCTACCCAGGACACCCCTACCCAGGACACCCCTACCGAGGACAGCCCTACCCAGGACATTCCTACCCAGGACACCCCTACCCAGGACAGCCCTACCCAGGACAGCCCTACCCAGGACATTCCTACCCAGGACACCCCTACCCAGGAAACACCTACCCAGGACACCCCTACCCAGGACAGCCCTACCCAGGACAGCCCTACCCAGGACAGCCCTACCCAGGACAGCCCTACCCAGGATACCCCTACCCAGGACAGCCCTACCCAGGACAGCCCTACCCAGGGCAGCCCTACCCAGGACAGCCCTACCCAGGACACCACTACCCAGGACAGCCCTACCCAGGACACCCCTACCCAGGACAGCCCTACTCAGGACACCCCTACCCAGGAGAGTCCTACCCAGGACAGCCCTACCCAGTACACCACTACCCAGGACAGCCCTACCCAGGACAGCCCTACCCAGGACAGCCCTGCCCAGGACAGCCCTACCCAGGACAGCCCTACCCAGGACACGACTACCCAGGACAGCCCTACCCAGGACACCCCTACCCAGGACAGCCCTGCCCAGGACAGCCCTACCCAGGACAGCCCTACCCAGGACAGCCCTGCCCAGGACAGCCCTACCCAGGACAGCCCTACCCAGGACAGCGACTACCCAGGACAGCCCTACCCAGGACACCCCTACCCAGGACAGCCCTGCCCAGGACAGCCCTACCCAGGACAGCCCTACCCAGGACAGCCCTGCCCAGGACAGCCCTACCCAGGACAGCCCTACCCAGGGCACCCCTTCCCAGGACACCCATACCCAGGACAGCCCTACCCAGGACAGCCCTACCCAGGACAGCCCTACCCAGGGCACCCCTACCCTGGACACCCCTACCCAGGACACCCCTACCCAGGACACCCCTACCCAGGGCACCCCTACCCAGGACACCCATACCCAGGACAGCCCTACCCAGGACAGCCCTACCCAGGACAGCCCTACCCAGGGCACCCCTACCCAGGACAGCCCTACCCAGGACACCCCTACCCAGGACACCCCTACCCAGGTCATCCCTTCCCAGGACACCCCTACCCAGGACACCCCTACCCAGGACACCCCTACCCAGGACAGCCCTACCCAGGACAGCCCTACCCAAGACTACCCAAGGCAGTGGCCCAGTCTCTGCAGGCACTGGCCCAGTCTCTGCAGGCCATGGCCCAGTCTCTGCAGGCCATGGCCCAGTCTCTGCAGGCAGTGGCCCAGTCTCAGCAGGGAATGGCCCAGTCTCTGCAGGCAATGGCCCAGTCTATGCAGGCAGTGGCCCAGTCTCTGCATGCAATGGCCCAGTCTCTGCAGGCAATGGCCCAGTCTATGCAGGCAATGGCCCAGTCTCTGCAGGCCATGGCCCAGTCTCTGCAGGCCATGGCCCAGTCTCTGCAGGCAGTGGCCCAGTCTCTGCAGGCAATGGCCCAGTCTCTGCAGGCAGTGGCCCAGTCTCTGCAGGCACTGGCCCAGTCTATGCAGGCCATGGCCCAGTTTCTGCAGGCCTTGGCCCAGTCTCTGCAGGCACTGGCCCAGTCTCTGCAGGCAGTGGCCCTGTCTCAGCAGGCCATGGCCCAGTCTCTGCAGGCCATGGCCCAGTCTCTGCAGGCCATGGTCCAGTCTCTGCAGGCAATGGCCCAGTCTCAGCAGGCAATGGCCCTGTCTCAGCAGGCCATGGCCCAGTCTCTGCAGGCAATGGCCCAGTCTCTGCAGGCAGCGGCCCATTCTCAGCAGGCCATGGCCCAGTCTCTGCAGGCAATGGCCCAGTCTCTGCAGGCAGTGGCCCAGTCTCTGCAGGCAGCGGCCCAGTCTCTGCAGGCAATGGGCCAGTCTCTGCAGGCAATGGCCAGTCTCTGCAGGCAATGGCCCAGTCTCTGCAGGCCATGGCTCAGTCTCAGCAGGCAATGGCCCAGTCTCAGCAGGCAGTGGCCCAGTCTCTGCAGGCAATGGCCCAGTCTCTGCAGGCAGTGGCCCAGTCTCTGCAGGCCATGGCCCAGTCTCTGCAGGCAATGGCCAGTCTCTGCAGGCAGTGGCCCAGTCTCTGCAGGCAGTGGCCCAGTCTCTGCAGGCACTGGCCCAGTCTATGCAGGCAATGGCCCAGTCTCTGCAGGCCATGGCCCAGTCTCTGCAGGCCATGGCCCAGTCTCTGCAGGCAATGGCCCAGTCTCTGCAGGCAGAGGCCCAGTCTCTGCAGGCAGCGGCCCAGTCTCTGCAGGCAGCGGCCCAGTCTCTGCAGGCAATGGCCCTGTCTCAGCAGGCCATGGCCCAGTCTCTGCAGGCAATGGCCCAGTCTCTGCAGGCAGCGGCCCAGTCTCAGCAGGCCATGGCCCAGTCTCTGCAGGCAATGGCCCAGTCTCTGCAGGCAGTGGCCCAGTCTCTGCAGGCAGCGGCCCAGTCTCTGCAGGCAATGGTCCAGTCTCTGCAGGCAATGGCCAGTCTCTGCAGGCAATGGCCCAGTCTCTGCAGGCCATGGCTCAGTCTCAGCAGGCAATGGCCCAGTCTCAGCAGGCAGTGGCCCAGTCTCTGCAGGCAATGTCCCAGTCTCTGCAGGCAGTGGCCCAGTCTCTGCAGGCAATGGCCCAGTCTCTGCAGGCAATGGCCCAGTCTATGCAGGCCATGGCCCAGTCTCTGCAGGCAATGGCCAGTCTCTGCAGGCAGTGGCCCAGTCTCTGCAGGCAGTGGCCCAGTCTCTGCAGGCAGTGGCCCAGTCTCTGCAGGCAGTGGCCCAGTCTCTGCAGGCAATGGCCCAGTCTCTGCAGGCAATGGCCCAGTCTCTGCAGGCAGTGGCCCAGTCTCTGCAGCCCGTCGCTGAGGGCATCGGCGCCATTGCCCAGGTGCTGGTCGGCATTGTCCAGACACAGGCAGGGATGGCCAGCTCCCTGAGCTCAATGGCTGCAAACTTGCAGACCCTTGTCGATACCAGGGCGGGCCTCCAGGACTGGCAGTGCCAGGTGTCGGGGGGCGTTAGATGGTCGGTCCGTTCACATTCCCATCCCATGTAGAGGCCCGGGGGCCATCGGGCACCCCGAGGGAGGAGGTGGTACTGGGGCCCGTTCCGGGTCCCCCTGCAGAGGAGGACCCGGAACACCGCGTCACCTCGTACTACGCCCCCCCACCCTCCCCCCCCTTCCGTCCCAGGTGCATCTGGTGGGCAATGGGCAGGACAGGCTGGCAGTTCGCCCATCTAGGCTGGGCCGCCCCAGGAAATGGCCGCCAAAGGGATCCCGAGTCATAGGGGATCACAGGAGTCCATCTCCAGTCCTGCTGTACCGTCTGGGGAACCAGCTAGACGTAGTCAAAGGGTCCGTAAGGCCAAACAATTAGACACTGAGTAAGTTGGCATGGGTGCAGGGCAGGGCCGAGTTATAGGGGCTAAGGCACGTGTATGGACTGTTTGTCATTAAAATCACTTACACCTGCAGAAGCTGCCTTTGTGCTCTGTCCGATGCGTGCGGGGGTGTGGTGTGAGGTGAGCGCCAGTGTGTGTGTGTGAGGGGTGAAACGTCTGCCTCAGGTGAGTGTGCCCCCCCTCCCCCCCGGGTCACCCTCGCCAGCCCCCTGGGCAGAGGACAGGACCGTGTGCTGCAGTATCACAGCCACATGCAGGGACGGTCCGGGTGGAGGGTGGTACTGTGGCCATGGGTCAGGCATTGTCCAATGATGTAGAGCCCAGAGCTCATCGCAGAGCGGGTTGTCGTCATCCTCCATGGCCTGCAATAGACGCTTCCACCGGCGACCGTGTGAGCCCGGCCCGTTGTGCCGCAGGTGGATGTGCAATGGAGGGGTGGTGGGGAGGGGGTGGGGAGGTGAGCATGGTCGGCTGGTGCTGTGGTGTGCAGTCTGTGCCCATGCTCGGCGATTTCCACACCCCCCCTTAGTCAGTGAACCGGGCGGCTATCAGCCTGTCCCGTGGCCGCTGGCCCAGCCAGTAACGGTGGGCAGCCTCCTGTCCATGTCCAGCCCGTCTGTCCTGAGCATTTCCCCCATCCTTCTCATTTGGAGAGGACTGTGCCTGTTGTGCAGGACGCAGCAGACCACAACGATGCGGCCGACCCTATCTGGCAGGTACTGGAGGGCCCCTCCAGAACGGTCCAGGCACCTCAAATGTATCTTCAGCAATCTCTCTATCACGCCCCTGGTCGCTGCATGGGCATCGTTGTAGCCGTTCTCCACATCAGTCTGTGACCTCCACATAAGTGTCATCAGCCACGACCGCAACGGGTAATCCCTGTCGCCCAGCAACCAGCCCCTCAGCCGGGGGCGGTGGGGGGGGGGTCACACGAACATGCTGGGGATGAAGGACTGCGCCAGTACGAATGATTCATGTACACTGCCCGGATACCGGGCGCAGACATAGAACATAGAACAGTACAGCACAGAACAGGCCCTTCGGCCCTCGATGTTGTGCCGAGCAATGATCACCCTACTCAACCCACGTATCCACCCTATACCCGTAACCCAACAACCCCCCCTCCACCTTACTTTTTTTTTAGGACACTACGGGCAATTTAGCATGGCCAATCCACCTAACCCGCACATCTTTGGACTGTGGGAGGAAACCGGAGCACCCGGAGGAAACCCACGCACACACGGGAGGACGTGCAGACTCCGCACAGACAGTGACCCAGCCGGGAATCGAACCTGGGACCCTGGAGCTGTGAAGCATTTATGCTAACCACCATGCTACCGTGCTGCCAACGTGCAGGATCATCATGCTGTGGTCACAGACCATCTGAATGTTCATGGAGACGGTCCCCTTCCTATTGGTAAACACGGCCCTGTTATCCGCAGGTGGCCGCACAGCGACATTCATCCCATCGATCGCCCCCTGGACCATGGGCATCCTGGCCACGGCAGCGAAGCCCGCTGCCCGGGCATCCTGCCTGGCCTGGTCCACAGGGAACTGGATGTAGTGGTCTGCAATGGCATATAGCGTGTCTGCCACTGTCCTGATGCCTGCTAGATGCTGGACAGGTCCCCACTCAGTGCCCGGAATGACCCCGTGGCATAAAAATTCAGGTCCACCGTAACCTTAACAGACACGGTGCCACACGGTGCCGGGTGTGTCATCAGGTGGCGTATATGGGCGACGGTTTCCCGGCTCATCCGGAGTCTCCTCCTGCATGCCCGGTCCGTGAGGTCCTGTAACGGTGAGCAGACCGGCACACACGGGGCCTCATCAGACGTCTCTGTCACCATGGCACCATCTGTCATGCGGGTGGCCCTCCAGCCTGGGCGTCCGCCACCTGCCTCCCTGCAGCATGCTCCTCTGCGGCAGCCTCCGCCGCCTCCCTGGCACGTTCCTGCTCCCCCAGGGCGGCAACATGTAGAAGTGCGGCTCCCAACACGGCGGCCAACATAGCTGGGTGATCACCAAACAAAATGGCCTGCAAGGGGTGGGGGGTGGGACAGACGACATGCATCATTGCACGTACCCTCCCCCCCCCCCCCCCCCCCAGCCAGATGCCATGGGCTGCATGGTCGCAACTGTTGGCAGCTGGCACCAGGCCAGGTGGACAACCTCCCCAACTCCCCCCCCCCCCCTCTCTGGCACTTGCCCTCTCCTCCCCGGAACTCACCCACCCCCCTCCCGGCACTCGCCCTTCCCCCTCCCCAGCTCTTGCCCACCCCCCTCCCCGGCACTCGCCCTCTCCTCCCCGGCATTCACCCACCCCCCCTCCCCCTCCACACACCCACCCCCCTCCCCCTCCACACCCCCACCCCCTCCCCCTCCCCCTCCCCCTCCACACACACAACCCCCTTCCCCTTCACACACATACCCCCTTCACACACATACCCCCCTTCACACACATACCCCCTCCCCCTCCACACACACCCCCCCTCCCCTCCTCACAGACACCCCCCTCTCCCTCCACACACAACCCCCTCCCCCTCCACACACACGCCCCCTCCCCCTCCACACACAATCCCCTTTCCCTTCACACACATACCCCCCCTTTACACACATACCCCCCTCCCCCTCCACACACCCACCCCCCTCCCCTCCATACACACCCCCCTCCCCTCCACACACACCCCCCCTCCCCTTCACACACACCCCCCTCCCCCTCCACACACACACCCCTCCCCTTCCACACACTCCCCCTCCACACACACCCCCCTCCACACATACCCCCCTCCCCCTCCACACACACAACCCCCTTCCCCTTCACACACATACCCCCCTTCACACACATACCCCCCTTCACACACATACCCCCCTCCCCCTCCACACACACACCCCTCCCCTTCCACACACTCCCCCTCCACACACCCCCCTCCTCACAGACACCCCTCCCCCTCCACACACAACCCCCTTCCCCTTCACACACATACCCCCCCTTCACACACATACACCCCTCCCCCTCCACACACACCCCCTCCCCTTCACACACACCCCCCTCCCGCTCCACACACACACCCCTCCCCCTCCACACACACTCCCCCTCCCCTCCACACACACTCCCCCCCAACACACACCCCCTCCACACATACCCCCCTCCCCTCCACACCCCCCTCCCCCTCCACACACACACACCCTCCACACACACACCCCCTCCACACACCCACCCCCCTCCACACCACCCTCCCCCTCCACACACACACCCCCACCCCCTCCACACACTCCCCCTCCACACACCCCCCCTCCACACCCCCCTCCCCCTCCACACACACACCCCCCTCCCCCTCCACACACACACCCCCTCCCCCTCCAGAAACACCCCCTCCACACCCCCCTCCCCCTCCACACACACACCCCTCCCCCTCCACACACACACCCCCTCCACACACCCACCCCCTCCCCCTCCATACACACCCCCCTCCCCTCCACATACACCCCCCTCCCCTTCACACACACCCCCCTCCCCTCCACACACACACCCCTCCCCTTCCACATACACTCCCCCTCCACACACACACCCCTCCACACATACCCCCCTCCCCCTCCACACATACAACCCCCTTCCCCTTCACACACATACCCCCCTTCACACACATACCCCCCTTCACACACATACCCCCTCCCCCTCCACACACACACCCCTCCCCTTCCACACACTCCCCCTCCACACACCCCCCTCCTCACAGACACCCCCCTCCCCCTTCACACATACCCCCCCTTCACACACATACCCCCCTCCCCCTCCACACACACCCCCTCCCCTTCACACACACCCCCCCTCCCCTCCACACACACACCCCTCCCCCTCCACACACACTCCCCCTCCCTTCAACACACACTCCCCCTCCACACACACCCCCTCCACACATACCCCCCTCCCCTCCACATCCCCCTCCCCCTCCACACACACACCCCCTCCCCCTCCACACACACTCCCCCTCCACACACACCCCCCTCCACACACACCCCCTCCACACACACACCCCCTCCCCCTCCACACACACAGCCCCTCCACACACACATCCCCTCCCCCTCCACACACACTCCCCCTCCACACACACCCCCCTCCACGCACACCCCCCTCCACACACACACACCCTCCCCCTCCACACACACAGCCCCTCCACACACACACCCCCTCCCCCTCCACACACACAGCCCCTCCACACACACACACAGCCCCTTCACACACACCCCCACCCCCCCACCCACCGACTGTGGCCGCGCCGTCACTTCTGCGGCTGCCCCATGCCGAGACCTACCTCCACGTTCGCTGGCATCAACCATCAGAATTGGTTGACGCCGTTAAATAGGCTCTTTAATTTATGCCGATGTGACCTGTGGTCACATCGGCGGGACATCAGCCCATCCGGCCAGGAGAATTCGGGCAGCACCGGGCCCATAGAGTTGCGCCGGCCCCGCCATTCTCCGAGGTGGGAGCGCGATTGACGCTGGGGAAATTTTTGGGGGGGTGGAAAATTCTGAGGATGGCGGGGGCGGGATTCATGCCGACCCTCCGGCGATTCTCAAACCTGCCGGGAGAGCGGAGAATCCCGCCCTCTTGAACTTACAGTGCAGAAGGAGGCCATTTGGCCCATTGAGTCTGCACTTGTCCTTGGAAAAAGCACCCTACCTGAGCCCACATCTCCATCCTGTCCAGCAGGTTTGCAGAGAGTGCTGAATTTGGGTGTATTTGAGTGCTATAGTGAGAGTTTGGTGACTGAGGGAGTTTGGTGAGGAGGGAGTAAGGTGCTCCTTTCATTTCATTTCCTACATTTCCTCAAAGAGCGAGAAGGGAGCCGGGGGTTTACAGAGAGTGCAGCTGAATAGCAGCAGAGTCGGAGGGCGGAGGTCCAGTTGGTCCACAGGGCAGCTATATTCTGTAAGGTAAGAGAGGATGGAGGCT
This sequence comes from Scyliorhinus canicula, assembly GCF_902713615.1. Taxonomy (NCBI): domain Eukaryota; kingdom Metazoa; phylum Chordata; class Chondrichthyes; order Carcharhiniformes; family Scyliorhinidae; genus Scyliorhinus; species Scyliorhinus canicula. Next base: position 97,589,979 of record NC_052154.1, read on the forward strand.
AGGGCAGTTGTATGCTCCTCCTGTAGGATGTGGGTGGTGAGGGATACCACCAGTGTCCCTGCTGACTATACCTGCGGGAAGTGCACCCAACCCCAGCTCCTCAGATACCATGTTAGGGAACTGGAGCTGGAGCTGGATGAACTTCGGATCATCCGAGAGGCAGAGGGGGTAATAGAGAAGAGTTACAGGGAGGTAGCCACACCCAAGGTACAGCACAAGAGTAGCTGGGTTACAGTCAGGGGAAAGAAAGTGAAGGGGCAGACAGTGCAGGGATCCCTCGTGGCCATTCCCCTTCAAAACAAGTATACCGTTTTGGATGCTGTTGGGATGGGTGACCTACCGGGGGAAGGCCACAATTCCATGACTTTCACTTTAGTAATGGAGAGGGATAGGTGCGTGCAACAGGGCAAGGTTTACAATTGGGTGAAGGGTAAATACGATGCTGTCAGACAAGAACTGAAGTGCATAAGTTGGGAACATAGGCTGTCAGGGAAGGACACAAGTGAAATGTGGAACTTGTTCAAGGAACAGATACTACGTGACCTTGATATGTATGTCCCTGTCAGGCAGGGAAGAGGTGGTCGAGTGAGGAAACCATGGTTGACAAGAGAGGTTGAATGTCTTGTTAAGAGGAAGAAGGATACTTTTGTAAGGCTGAGGAAACAAGGTTCAGACAGGGAGCTGGAGGGATACAAGATAGCCAGGAGGGAACTGAAGAAAGGGATTGGGAGAGCTAAGAGAGGGCATGAAAAATCTTTGTCGGGTAGAATCAAGGAAAGCCCCAAGGCCTTTTACACATATGTGAGAAATATGAGAATGACTAGAGCGAGGGTAGGTCCGATCAAGGACAGTAGCGGAAGATTGTGTATTGAGTCAGAAGAGATAGGAGAGGTCTTGAACGAGTACTTTTCTTCAGTATTTACGAATGAGAGGGGCCATATTGTTGGAGAGGACAGTGTGAAACAGACTGGTAAGCTCGAGGAGATACTTGTTAGGAAGGAAGATGTGTTGGGCATTTTGAAAACTTGAAATTAGACAAGTCCCCAGGGCCTGACAGGATATATCCAAGGATTCTCTGGGAAGCAAGAGATGAAATTGCAGAGCCGTTGGCAATGATCTTTTCATCCTCACTGTCAACAGGGGTGGTACCAGGGGATTGGAGAGTTGCAAATGTCGTGCCCTTGTTCAAAAAAGGGAATAGGGATAACCCTGGGAATTACAGGCCAGTTAGTCTTACTTCAGTGGTCGGCAAAGTAATGGAAAAGGGTACTGAGGGATAGGATTTCTGAGCATCTGGAAAGACACTGCTTGATTAGGGATAGTCAGCACTGATTTGTGAGAGGTAGGTATTGCCTCACAAGTCTTACTGATGTCAGAGGTAGATTCTTTACCCAGAGAGTAATGGGGGCATGGAATGCACTGCCTGTGGAAGTAGTTGAGTCGGAAACATTAGGGACCTTCAAGCAGCTATTGGATAGGTACATGGATTAGGGTAGAATGACAAAAGTTCGGCACAACATCGTGTGGGCAAATTAGCATGGACAAACCACCTAACCAAAACAGGAGCACCCGGAGGAAACCCACGCAGACACGGGGAGAACGTGCAGAGTCCGCACAGGCAGTGACCCAAGCTGGGAATTGAACCTGGTACCCAGGAGCTGTGAAGCAACTGTGCTAACCACTGTGCTACTGCACTGCACCCGAAGATTGTACACTCTCCCGAAGATTGTAAATTCTCCCGGAGATTTCAAACTCTTCCGAAGATTGTAAACTCTTTTGGAGATTATTAACTCTTTCGGAGATTGTAAACTCTGACGAAGATTGTAAACTCTTTCGGAGATTGGAAACACTCCTGAAGATTGTAAACTATCCTGGAGATTGTACACTCTTTCGGAGATTGTAAACTCTCCCGGAGATTGTACACTCTTTCGGAGATTGTAAACTCTCCCGGAGATTGTACACTCTTTCGGAGGTTATAAACTCATTCGGAGATTGTAAACATTCCCGAAGATTGGAAACTCTCCCGGGGATTGTAAACTCTCTCAAAAGGTTAGTTTAGCACGGTAGGCTAAACAGCTAGCTTGTAATGCAGAACAAGGCCAGAAGCGTGGGTACAATTCCCGAACAGGCCTCCCCTAACAGAAGCTGGAATGTGACGACTATGGATTGTTCACAGTAACTTAATTGGACCTACTTATGATAATAAGCGATTATTATTGTTATTATTATTAGATTGTAAACACTCCCAGAGATTGCAAACTATCCGGAGATTGTAAACTCTCCCAGAGATTGTAAACTCTTTCGGAGATTGTAAACTCTCCCATAGATTGTAAACTCTTTCGGAGATTGTAAACTCTCCCAAAGATTGTAAACTCTTTCGGAGATTGTAAACTCTCCCAAAGATTGTAAACTCTTTCGGAGATTGTAAACTCTCCCAAAGATTGTAAACTCTTTCGGAGATTGTAAACTCTCCCGGAGATTGTAAACTCTACCGGAGATTGTAAACTCTACCGGAGATTGTAAACTCTCCCGGAGATTGTAAACTCTCTCGTAGATTGTAAACACTTTCGGAGATTGGAAACACTCCTGAAGATTGTAAACTCTCCTGGCGATTGTACACTCTTTCGGAGATTGTAAACTCTTTTGGAAATTAAAACTCTTTTGGAGATTGTAAACTCTGACGAAGATTGTAAACTCTCCCGGGGATTGTAAACTCTCCTGGAGATTGTAAACTCTCCCGGGGATTGTAAACTCTCCCGGAGATTGTAAACTCTCCCAAAGATTGTAAACTCTCCCAGAATTGTAAACTCTCCCAGAGATTGTAAACTCTCCCGGAGATTGTAAACTCTCTCAGAGATTGTAAACTCTCTCAGAGATTGTAAACTCTCCCAGAATTGCAAACTCTCCCAGTGATTGTAAACTCTCCCGGAGATTGTAAACTCTCCCAGAGATTGTAAACTCTCCCAGAGATTGTAAACTCACCCGGAGATTGTAAACTCTCCCACAATTGTAAACTCTCAGAGATTGTAAACACTCCCGGAGATTGTAAACTCTCCCAGAGATTGTACACTCTTCCGGAGATTGTAAACTCTCCCGAAGATTGTAAACTCTTTCAGAGATTACAAACTCTTTCGGAAATTGGTAACACTCCCAAAGATTGTAAAATTTCCTGGAGATTGTAAACTCTCCCAGAGATTGTAAACGATCCCCGTGATGGTAAACTCTCCCAAAGACTGTAAATTCTCCCGAAGATTGGAAACTCTCCCGAAGATTGGAAACTCTCCCAAACATTGTAAACTCTCCTGAAGATTGTACACTCTCTTGAAGATTGTACACTCTCTCGAAGGGTATAAACTCTCCTGCAGATTGTAAACACTCCCGAAGATTGTACATACTTTCGGAGATTGTAAACACTCCCGAAGATTGTACATACTTTCGGAGATTGTAAACACTCCCGGAGATTGTAAACTGTCCCGGAGATTGTAAACTCTCCCGGAGATTGCAAACTCTCCCGAAGTTTGTAAACTCTCCCGAAGTTTGTAAACTCAACTGGAGAATATCAACTCTCCCGGAGATTGTAAACTCTCCCAGAAATTGTGAACTCTCCCGGAGATTGTAAACACTCCCGGAGATTGTAAACTCTCCCAGAGATTGTACATTCTTTCGGAGATTATAGACTCTCCCGAAGATTGTACACTCTTTCAGAGATTGTAAACTCTTTCGGAGATTATAGACTCTCCCGAAGATTGTACACTCTTTCAGAGATTGTAAACTCTTTCGGAAATTGGTAACACTCCCAAAGATTGTAAACTTTCCTGGAGATTGTAAACTCTCCCAGAGATTGTAAACGATCCCCGTGATGGTAAACTCTCACGAAGATTGTAAATTCTCCCGAAGATTGTAAACTCTCCCGAAGATTGTACACTCTCTCGAAGGGTGTAAACTCTCCTGGAGATTGTAAACTCTCCCGAAGATTGTACATACTTTTGGAGATTATAAACTCTCCCGGAGATTGTAAACTCTCCGGAGATTGTACACTCTTTCGGAGATTGTAAACTCTCCCGGAGATTGTACACTCTTTCGGAGGTTATAAACTCATTCGGAGATTGTAAACATTCCCGAAGATTGGAAACTCTCCCGGGGATTGTAAACTCTCTCAAAAGGTTAGTTTAGCACGGTAGGCTAAACAGCTAGCTTGTAATGCAGAACAAGGCCAGAAGCGTGGGTACAATTCCCGAACAGGCCTCCCCTAACAGAAGCTGGAATGTGACGACTATGGATTGTTCACAGTAACTTAATTGGACCTACTTATGATAATAAGCGATTATTATTGTTATTATTATTAGATTGTAAACACTCCCAGAGATTGCAAACTATCCGGAGATTGTAAACTCTCCCAGAGATTGTACACTCTTTCGGAGATTGTAAACTCTCCCATAGATTGTAAACTCTTTCGGAGATTGTAAACTCTCCCAAAGATTGTAAACTCTTTCGGAGATTGTAAACTCTCCCAAAGATTGTAAACTCTTTCGGAGATTGTAAACTCTCCCGGAGATTGTACCGGAGATTGTAAACTCTCCCGGAGATTGTAAACTCTCCCGGAGATTGTAAACTCTCCCGGAGATTGTAAACTCTCTCGTAGATTGTAAACACTTTCGGAGATTGGAAACACTCCTGAAGATTGTAAACTCTCCTGGCGATTGTACACTCTTTCGGAGATTGTAAACTCTTTTGGAGATTAAAACTCTTTCGGAGATTGTAAACTCTGACGAAGATTGTAAACTCTCCCGGGGATTGTAAACTCTCCTGGAGATTGTAAACTCTCCCGGGGATTGTAAACTCTCCAGGAGATTGTAAACTCTCCCAAAGATTGTAAACTCTCCCAGAATTGTAAACTCTCCCAGAGATTGTAAACTCTCCTGGAGATTGTAAACTCTCTCAGAGATTGTAAACTCTCCCAGAGATTGTAAACTCTCCCGGAGATTGTAAACTCTCTCAGAGATTGTAAACTCTCCCAGAGATTGTAAACTCTCCCGGAGATTGTAAACTCTCTCAGAGATTGTAAACTCTCCCAGAATTGCAAACTCTCCCAGTGATTGTAAACTCTCCCAGAGATTGTAAACTCTCCCAGAGATTGTAAACTCTCCCGGAGATTGTAAACTCACCCGGAGATTGTAAACTCTCCCAGAATTGTAAACTCTCCCAGAGATTGTAAACACTCCCGGAGATTGTAAACTCTCCCAGAGATTGTACACTCTTCCGGAGATTGTAAACTCTCCCGAAGATTGTAAACTCTTTCAGAGATTGCAAACTCTTTCGGAAATTGGTAACACTCCCAAAGATTGTAAAATTTCCTGGAGATTGTAAACTCTCCCAGAGATTGTAAACGATCCCCGTGATGGTAAACTCTCCCAAAGACTGTAAATTCTCCCGAAGATTGGAAACTCTCCCGAAGATTGTAAACTCTCCCAAACATTGTAAACTCTCCTGAAGATTGTACACTCTCTTGAAGATTGTACACTCTCTCGAAGGGTATAAACTCTCCTGCAGATTGTAAACACTCCTGAAGATTGTACATACTTTCGGAGATTGTAAACACTCCCGAAGATTGTACATACTTTCGGTGATTGGAAACACTCCCGGAGATTGTAAACTGTCCCGGAGATTGTAAACTCTCCCGGAGATTGCAAACTCTCCCGAAGTTTGTAAACTCTCCCGAAGTTTGTAAACTCAACTGGAGAATATCAACTCTCCCGGAGGTTGTAAACTCTCCCAGAAATTGTGAACTCTCCCGGAGATTGTAAACACTCCCGGAGATTGTAAACTCTCCCAGAGATTGTACATTCTTTCGGAGATTATAGACTCTCCCGAAGATTGTACACTCTTTCAGAGATTGTAAACTCTTTCGGAGATTATAGACTCTCCCGAAGATTGTACACTCTTTCAGAGATTGTAAACTCTTTCGGAAATTGGTAACACTCCCAAAGATTGTAAACTTTCCTGGAGATTGTAAACTCTCTCAGAGATTGTAAACGATCCCCGTGATGGTAAACTCTCACGAAGATTGTAAATTCTCCCGAAGATTGTAAACTCTCCCGAAGATTGTACACTCTCTCGAAGGGTGTAAACTCTCCTGGAGATTGTAAACTCTCCCGAAGATTGTACATACTTTTGGAGATTATAAACTCTCCCGGAGATTGTAAACTCTCCGGAGATTGTACACTCTTTCGGAGATTGTAAACTGTCCGGAGATTGTACACTCTTTCGGAGATTGGAAACACTCCCAAAGATTGTAAACTCTCCCGGAGATTGTAAACTCTCCCGAAGTTTGTAAACTCTCCCAGAGATTGTAAACTCTCCCAGAGATTGTAAACTCTCCCTGAGTTTGTAAACTGTCCCGGAGATTGTAAACTCTCCCGGAGATTATAAACTTTCCCGGAGATTGTAAACTCTCCCGGAGATTGTAAACTCTCTCGAAGATTGTAAACTCTCTCGAAGATTGTAAACTCTCCCGGAGATTATAAACTCTCCTGGGGATTATAAACTCTCCTGGGGATTATAAACTCTGCTGGAGATTGTAAACTCTCCCGGAGATTATAAACGCTCCTCGAGATTATAAACTCTCCTGGAGATTGTAAACTCTCCCGGAGATTATAAACTCTCCACGAGATTATAAACTCTCCTGGATATCATTAACTCTCACGGAGATTGTAAACTCTCCCATACACCCACCAACCCCAGATTGATTTACCTGCCAATGTGTGTGATTTGCAGTCTGTCGCTGGGCATAACCTCCACACCGTTCTTGAACCATTTTCCTTTGACTTTTTCATCAGACACCTCACACTTGAAGACGGCTTGTTCCTGGGCCTTTACTGTCAGATCCGCAATATTCTGATAAATCTCCAGTTGTTTTTCTGTATGTGACAGGGGAAGTTGGGTTAACATACCCAAGTCCAGCACATTAATATCAATCAACAGGAGCCGGGATAGCCATTTTAGCCATAGGGAACATCACTGAATACTCCCCTCCACTCTGATAAAACACTCTCATTACTATCCCTCAGTTAATGCTAGGTCCATGCCACAACATCCCTTTAATCTCCTGCTCTTTCATTTGCTAACAAGTCTATTTTCTGTTCCATAAACAAAAAATATCACCCCGTAACCTTAACAAACCTTTTCATTAATTCGTCAAGTTAATTAAACACCATTTACTTTTAACAAATTTGTGTTGGCTTCTATTTTATTTTTACTAACCCACATTTTCTCAAGCGCCAATTAACTTTGCTCAGGATTATTGTTTCTACGGGTTTCCCCACTACGGACATTAGTCGTCACTTGGTTCATCCTTTGTCTCTTTCTGAAAAGGGGTGTATTATTTAAAGTCTTCCCATCTTCTGGAATGACCCATATCCAAGCATTATGGGAACAGTGTGACCAGAGCCAATTTCTAACCTTGCGTCCCTCAGTAACCAGTATGTATGGGCAGCAGGGTAGCATGGTGGTTAGCATAAATGCTTCACAGCTCCAGGGTCCCAGGTTCGATTCCCGGCTGGGTCACTGTCTGTGTGGAGTCTGCACGTCCTCCCCCTGTGTGCGTGGGTTTCCTCCGGGTGCTCCGGTTTCCTCCCACAGTCCAAAGATGTGCGGGTTAGGTGGATTGGCCATGCTAAATTGCCCATAGTGTCCTAATAAAAGTAAGGTTAAGGGGGGGGTTGTTGGGTTATGGGTATAGGGTGGATACGTGGGTTTGAGTAGGGTGATCATGGCTCGGCACAACATTGAGGGCCGAAGGGCCTGTTCTGTGCTGTGCTGTACTGTTCTATGTTCTATTTAATTAGGACTGTTAATCTTTTAAATATCTCCTCGTTATTGTTGGTGTGTATCCTGTCCAATATCTCCGGTACCTCTTCATTTACATTGGCAGCATCCTCTTTTCCAGGGAAGACACTAAAGTTACTCATTTCCTACCTCACCCACACGCTCTTCCTCCAGAGAAACATCTCCTAATCAGCCCCACCCTTCCTTTCAATACCCTTTTGCTATTTATGCGTTTTTAAAAAAAACGCATAGCTTCTGGAATGTTAGCCACCCCAACATACTCTCATACTCCATCTTTGCTCCTCTTACTCCTTCTTTTAAATCTCTTCTGTAATTTCTACATTCAGCTTATGAACATAGAATTTACAGTGCAGAAGGAGGCCATTCGGCCCATCGAGCCTGGACCGGCCCATGGAAAGAGCACCCCATTTAAGCCCAGAACTCAGCCCTATACCCGTAACCCAGCAACCCCACCCAACCCCTTTGGACACTAAGGGGCAATTTAGCATGGCCAATCTACCTAACCTGCACATCTTTGGACTGTGGGAGGAAACCGGAGCACCCGGAGGAAACCCACGCACACACGGGGAGAACGTGCAGACTCCGCACAGACAGTGACCCAAGCCGGGAATCGAACCTGGGACCCTGGAGCTGTGAAGCGACAATGCTAACCACTGTGCTACCATGCCACCTGTTTACTACAATGCTGTGAATACCATAAGCTTCACTTTTCTTGTCTCATTTTGACCTCCATGTCCATGAAATTAAATTCCTGAACTCCCCATTTCTCCGAACAATTTTCCTTGCAAAAATGACATCAGTAACACGCAGGCCATCTTCTTGTAACAGCTGTACCAGGTGTCATTTTGGGGGTGACGTACGGAGAGTGTATGCTGGAAATCCGCAGTGTTGACAGCTCGTCCCGTCAATCAGTGTGCAATGCTGTGACTAACCTCACACAACTGAACAAGCAGCAGAAAGCACTCCCCCCCCTACCCCCCACCAACCACGCACAGCATTCTACTTCAAGGGGCTCATCAATTATTTTTAGTTCAAAAACAGAAAATACTGGACAATCTCAACAGGTCTGACAGCATCTATGGAGAGAGAGGGGAGCTAACGTTTTGAATCTGGATGACTCTTTATCAAAGTTTGAGAACTGGAAATGGGGACAGATTTATACTGTTGTGGGGGGTGCATGGACGGGTGGGGCCGGATTCGGGGGCCAGGTGGAGATTGCCAAAGATATTGAGGACAGAAGAGAAAAGGAACGTAAATGTGGGTGATTAAGGCTAAGAAGGGTGCACATAAAGAGATAGAATGTGTGAATGGCAGAACAAAGGTGAGCAGTGTGTCAAAGGGCAACTGGGAACAGGTGGGGGAAGGGGGGTGGGGGAAGGGGATCAATGGTGAGGAAAAAACAGAGGTGGGCAACGAGTGTAAAAGGGTGCAAGTGGGGAAGGACATTCCATCCGTGTGTACCAGGACATTGGTGCTGACCTATCCAAGCACCAGAATTCAATTGTGCCAAATCCACGCTGTACAAAGGTGTGGTGTGGTTTGGCATGCTGAACCCTGCCAAGTCAGGGTTCAGCATGCCACATGTCAGGGCAGAGAGCTATACTTTACATTCCAGAGGAGCCAACATGTTTGCCCAGAAAAATGGACTGGACAAGCAACAAGAGAGGGCAATGGCCAGAATACAGGCTGAGACAATTCAAGAGGGGCAAGGTCGACCACGTGCAGAGGTGCAGAGCGAGGAGGGGTAGGGGAGAGAGGTAGACAGGGTTAAATTAGGGAATCTGCCTGTTTGGGGAGCCACTACACTAGCGAGCAGGCTGGTGTATGGAAGTACAGCAAAGGAGGAGGCCGTGGCATGTCTCCCGGGAGGGAGGGAACGCCTGGCAGGGAGGAAGGGAGAAACACAATTTCAGGGAAAACAAAGGACAAAAAGGGAGGAGACCGGGGGTTAGAGAAGGGTGTAAAGCCAAGGGTGGAGGGGGTGGGGTAGGAGGGGAGAGCACAAGGGTAGACTGTACAGGGTCAGAGGGGGTGAGAGGAGGGTGAGGATAGAGCTTTGGCTGCAACAGGTTCGCACGTGGCGACGGCGAATATGAGGAAGTAATCAGCAGCCATCTTGAATGCCCCTTGAGCAAGGACAGGACCGGACGAACATGCCCAGGCCCACAGGGTGAGTATGGTTGACCCCCCCCCCCCAGAAAGTTGGGGGGGGGGATGTCCCTATCCGGATAATATTTTTTCAATATAAATTTAGAGTACCCCCAACTCTCTTTTTTTCAATTAAGGGGCAATTTAGCTTGGCCAATCCGCCTAGCCTGCACATCTTTGGGTTGTGGGGTTGAGACCCACGCAGACACGGGGAGAATGTGCAAATCATCCTGATAGTAACATGGAATACGAAGGGTCTCAATGGGCCGGTGTAAAGATCCAGAGTCCTCGCCCATCTCAAGAGTCTGAGGGTGGACGTAGTCTTCCTACAGGAGACACACCCAAGAGAGAGGGACCGACTGTGGGTAAGGAAGAGCTGGGTGGGACAAGCGTTCCATGCATGTTTCAACACTAGGACACGCTGGGGGGAAGGGGGGGGGGGGTCGGCCATACTTGTTAACAGAACAGTTTCTTCACGGTGACGGGCACAATGACGGACCCGGGTTGGGGGGGTTGGGAAGGATTCGTTATGGTCAGCAGGACCCTGGAAGTGACCTCGGTAGTTTTGGTAAATATATGCGCCCCGAATCAGGACGACGCAGATTTGTCAAAAAACATGACCTAGATACCGGCCGACTCATCATGGGGGGACGACATTAACTGTGTACTGGACCCATCAATGGACAGATTCAATGCCAAGACAGGAACCATGTCAGGTATGGCACTGGAATTAGACAGCTTTATGGAGCAGATGTAGGGGGGGGCACATGCACAAGGCCGACTCACTATAGACTTCTTTTTCGTAGGGAAAAGGGTGCTTCCAGGTGTAACAAAGGCGGAATGCTCTGCAATTATCATTTCCAACCTCGCACCACACATGGATATGTGGTTGGAGAAGTGACAGGTCCAACACCCCCCCCCCCCCCCCCCTCCCCATGAAGCCTGGACCAGCTGTCCTCTTGCCAATAACCAATTCTGTACAAAGATATCCTAAGCCATCAACGGTTATGTAACCTGCAACCAGAATGGGGAGGTATCACCTCCACGTTCTGGGAGGCACTGAAGGTAGTGATCAGGGGGAAATCAGGGGGCCTTTTCCAAACATGGAGACAAGGTGTGTTGCATGCTGGCACATGAGCTAAGAAAGCAAGCAGCCTCAAGTTAGGGACAGAAATGGCAGAATGGTGGCAGACCCAGACCAGGTTAACGAGGCCTTTGCAAACCATTACCGAAGGCTGCACACCTCCGAAACCCGGGAGGGGGACTCAGAGATGAAGCAGCTCCTTGACAGACTAGATATACCAGCAGTGGGAGGGAGGACATGAAACAAGGGCTGGAAGCATCGCTAGAGCTGAGCGGAATTTTGGAATGCATTAATTCCATGCAGTCAGGGGAAGTGCTGGGACCGGATGGGTTCCCGGTGGACCTTTACAAAACGTCTGCAGGAGCAATGCCCCACACTTGCGGGAGATGTTCATCAACCCGTGCCCCTTGTGCCCAACCAGGTCCAACGGGTAACATGGTGGACCCGGTCTGCACTACCTTCCCTCTCCACCCCCACAGCTGGCCATTCCCCCTGGGACTCTGGACTCTGCCCTCTGCACCCCTGCCCCACTGATGCCTGGCACCGTGGGGGTCTCTGGCCCTGACACCTGCCAGGGTACATTAGCTGGCGCTACTCATGTCAGCGGTATGCACCGCAGCCCCCGTCCAGTACACTCCTGTAGGGGCTACTGTAGTACTGTAGGTGCTGCCCTTGGTGGGCCGCATGCTGCCCCACTAGCGGGTGGTGGCCGGTTGGGGAGGTGGGGGGGGTAAGAGTTGGTGGGGTAGAGGGTGGAAAGCGAAGGTGGGGATGGAGGGTGGTGGGTGGTGTGGTGGACAGTGGGATACCCATATGGCTGAGGTCACTCTGCATAACCACAGGCTATGGTGGGCGGTCACTGGGGTGTGCATCAGAATGCTGCCATGCAGGCCGTGTCAATGGTGGTCCATGCATGGATGTGACTGTCCCGTGGGGGGTTTACCCAGACCCCAGCCCAAAGAACAAAGAAAAATACAGCACAGGAACAGGCCCTTCGGCCCTCCAAGCCTATGCCGACCATACTGCCCGCTTAAACTACAATCTTCCACACTTCCTGGGTCCGTATCCCTCTATTCCCATCCTATTCATGTATTTGTCAAGATGCCCCTTAAATGTCACTATCGTCCCTGCTTCCACCACCCCCTCCGGCAGCGAGTTCCAGGCACCCACTACCCTCTGTGTAAAAAAATTTGCCTCGTACATCGACTCTAAACCTTGCCCTTCACACCTTAAACCTATGCCCCCTAGTAATTGACCCCTCAACCCTGGGAAAAAGCCTCTGACGATCCACTCTGTCTATGCCTCTCATAATTTTGTAGCCCTCTATCAGGACGCCCTCAACCTCCAACGTTCCAGTGAGAACAAACCAAGTTCATTCAACCTCTCCTCATAGCTAATGCCCTCCATACCAGGCAACATCCTGATAAATCTCTTCTGCACCCTCTCTAAAGCTTCCACATCCTTCTGGTAGTGTGGTGACCAGAATTGAACACCATACTCCAAGTGTGGCCTGACTAAGGTTCTATACAGCTGCAACAGCTGCAGCATACCCATGGTCAACCCCTGTTACCTCCCGCTGCTCCCCCAGGCCTGGCAGATTCCCCTCCCCCCCCCAGCCAGCCCTGCCAGTGGCAGGACCGGCAGCCCATGCTTGAGCCTCTGCATGTCCTCCGTCCTCTCTCTGCCGCATCAGCGATGGGGCCAGTTTCCTGATTTTTGAAGCCACAAGTGAAACTCACTGTAGGTAATTCTTCCCGGCGGAGGTGGGGCATTGGGGAGACCCCGGTAAATACCAGGTCAGACACGCTAATAATATGTGGACGCCGTTTACTGTACAAGCGGAGTAGAACGTATTGGCGCCGCTGTGGACGTACCGGTGCATGGCATTCTGACGGACGCCTGGAGCTGGCCACAATTTTGGCCTCACGACTTATTCTCTGCCTTTTCTGATCTTGGCAGATGAAGAATTCCGCCCATTATGTTTAGCCTCAGTTAGATGGTCAGAACCCAGTTAATGAGATAGAGATGATATGGTTAATGGAAGGTGTTGAAGCAGTCAGTTGTTGAGTTTTCAGTTAAATAACTTGCAGTGAACTAAACAGGAGCTCTGTGCCAAATGCTGGGAAGTTAAAGAGTAGATTGACACAGGCAAGAATCTGCAGGCTGTTTCCTGAAGGATCTTTCTCTTTCAAAGCAGTTTATCTAAGACATCTCTTAACAGCAAGTATTGCTGGGCTTTGCTAACCACATTTTGACCTGAGATAGGTCTGAGTAATTGGACAAAACAAATAGCAAATTAATGTTATTGTTAAGGATTGTTTAGTGGTAATTGAAAGCTATTAACTGTATGATGTTGGTTTAATCCACAGCAGCACGGTGGTGCAGTGCTTAGCACTGCTGCCTCACGGCACCGAGGTCCCAGTTTCGATCCCGACCCTGGGTCACTGTCCGTCTGGAACTTGCACATTCTCCCCGTGTTTGCGTGGGTTTGGCCCCCACAACCCAAAAATGCGCAGGTTAGGTGGATTGGCCTTGATAAATTGCCCCTTAATTGGAAAAAATGAATTGGGTACTCTAAAATTTTTTTTAAAGTTAGTTTAACCCTGTGTTATGGAGACTCTGGGCTGGATTCTCCGGTCCACGACACCGAAATCGCGTTTGGCAGATAGCCGGAGAATCCGAGTTCCCGTCCAAATCAGGGGCGACGCCGATTTTGCGACGCTGCACCCCCTCCAAAGTGGCATATTGACGGCCTCAGGACATTGCCTGAGGCCCGCCTCCCCCCCCGATGCTCCGCCCCCCCCCCCCCCCCCCCGATGCTCCACCCTGACCAGCCGAGTTCCCGTTGGCGTGGGACATGTGTGGTCTCATCCATTGGGAACTCGACGTGGCGGCTGCGGACTCAGTCCAGCGCTGCCACGGTTAGGACAGAACCGATCAGCGGGCAGAGTGGACCTTATTCAGGGCTGGGGGCACTGTGGGGGGGGGGAGGGGTGGTCTGGGGCGCTGGAGCTGGCAGAAGGGGGGGCTTTTCGCAGGTCAGGTCCACAAACAGCCTCCGCCACGTAGCACGACGCGGCCGCTGTAGGCCGCCGCCATGCACATGCACGGACACGGACCCAGCAATTCTCCGGGGCATATCGGCAGCTAGAGCCGGGTGCCCTACGCTGCCGACATGCTAGCCCCCAGCAAAACGGGGAATTGGTGATCGTTTTGCGCCATTGTTTTGAGCGTAAAACAGCAACGTTCCCACACCAGCGTGGGGACATAGCCCCAGAATCGGAGAATCCAGCCCCGATTTTCTCAGCTCACACTCTGGTCTGTTCTCTAATACAGCTTTCACTCCTACCTTGCACCATCAGCTCTGCCACAGACTGTCCTCCATTGGTTTTGGCAGTGTAGTGACCTGCATCTTCCTTGGTGGCTTCATTGATGAAAAGTGTGTGTTTCTTGCCATCCTTTTTGAAACGGTACTTGAAGGTCTCTTCACGTTTCAGCTCCTGACCATTCCACTCCCTGCGTATATGGAAAACGGTAAAAGCTTTGTAATATAAGAACATAAGAACATAAGAACTAGGAGCAGGAGTAGGCCATCTGGCCCCTCGAGCCTGCTCCGCCATTCAATTAGATCATGGCTGATCTTTTGTGGACTCAGCTCCACTTTCCGGCCCGAACACCATAACCCTTAATCCCTTTATTCTTCAAAAAACTATCTATCTTTACCTTAAAAACATGTAATGAAGGAGCCTCAACTGCTTCACTGGGCAAGGAATTCCATAGATTCACAACCCTTTGGGTGAAGAAGTTCCTCCTAAACTCAGTTCTAAATCTACTTCCCCTTATTTTGAGGCTATGCCCCCTAGTTCTGCTGTCACCCGCCAGTGGAAACAACCTGCCCGCATCTATCCTATCTATTCCCTTCATAATTTTAAATGTTTCTATAAGATCCCCCCTCATCCTTCTAAATTCCAACGAGTACAGTCCCAGTCTACTCAACCTCTCCTCATAATCCAACCCCTTCAGCTCTGGGATTAACCTAGTGAATCTCCTCTGCACACCCTCCAGTGCCAGTACGTCCTTTCTCAAGTAAGGAGACCAAAACTGAACACAATACTCCAGGTGTGGCCGCACTAACACCTTATACAATTGCAACATAACCTCCCTAGTCTTAAACTCCATCCCTCTAGCAATGAAGGACAAAATTCCATTTGCCTTCTTAATCACCTGTTGCACTTGTAAACCAACCTTCTGTGACTCATGCACTAGCACACCCAAGTCTCTCTGAACAGCGGCATGCTTTAATATTTTATCGTTTAAATAATAATCCCGTTTGCTGTTATTCCTACCAAAATGGATAACCTCACATTTGTCAACATTGTATTCCATCTGCCAGACCCGAGCCCATTCACTTAACCTATCCAAATCCCTCTGCAGAATTCCAGTATCCTCTGCACTTTTCGCTTTACCACTCATCTTAGTGTCATCTGCAAACTTGGACACATTGCCCTTGGTCCCCAACTCCAAATCATCAATGTAAATTGTGAACAATTGTGGGCCCAACACGGATCCCTGAGGGACACCACTAGCTACTAATTGCCAACCAGAGAAACACCCATTTATCCCAACTCTTTGCTTTCTATTAATTAACCAATCCTCTATCCATGCTACTACTTTACCCTTAATGCCATGCATCTTTATCTTATGCAGCAACCTTTTGTGTGGCACCTTGTCAAAGGCTTTCTGGAAATCCAGATATACCACATCCATCGGCTCCCCGTTATCTACTGCACTGGTAATGTCCTCAAAAAATTCCACTAAATTAGTTAGGCATGACCTGCCTTTAACGAACCCATGCTGCGTCTGCCTGTACTACCCTCACTGCATTGTCACAGGTTTGTAATGTCTGAATATACTGATCTTGTGACAGTGTGAAAGGTTTGTAATATCTGAGTGTACTGCCCACATTGCATTGTCACAGGTTTGTAATGTCTGAATATACTGATCTTGCTACAGTGTGAAAGGTTTGTAATATCTGACTGTACTGCCCACATTGCATTGTCACAGGTTTGTAATGACTGAATATACTGATCTTGCTACAGTGTGAAAGGTTTGTAATATCTGACTGTACTGCCCACATTGCATTGTCACAGGTTTGTAATGTCTGAATATACTGATCTTGCTACAGTGTGAAAGGTGGGGCAGCAGGGTAGCATGGTGGTTAGCATAAATGCTTCACAGCTCCAGGGTCCCAGGTTCGATTCCTGGCTGGGTCACTGTCTGTGTGGAGTCTGCACGTCCTCCCCCTGTGTGCGTGGGTTTCCTCCGGGTTCTCCGGTTTCCTCCCACAGTCCAAAGATGTGCGTTTAGGTGGATTGGCCATGCTAAATTGCCCGTAGTGTCCTAATAAAAGTAAGGTTAAGGGGGGGGGGGGTTGTTGGGTTACGGGTATAGGGTGGATACGTGGGTTGAGTAGGGTGATCATGGCTCGGCACAACATTGAGGGCCGAAGGGCCTGTTCTGTGCTATACTGTTCTATGTTCTATGTTTGTAATATCTGACTGTACTGCACACATTGCATTGTCACAGGTTTGTAATGACTGAATATACTGATCTTACTACAGTGTGAAAGGTTTGTAATATCTGACTGTACTGCCCACATTGCATTGTCACAGGTTTGTAATGTCTGAATATACTTATCTTACTACAGTGTGAAAGGTTTGTAATATCTGACTGTACTGCCCACATTGCATTGTCACAGGTTTCTAAGGTCTGATATACTGATCTCACTACGGCGTAACAGGGTTGCAATGTCTGATTGTGCTGCTCTTGCTCAAGTGTGAGAGGTATGTAAAGTCTGACTGTACTGCTCTCGCATTGTGGCAGGTTTGTAAAGTCAGACTATTACTCGCTGCAGTGCAACAGGTTTGTAACGTCTGATTGTACTGCTCTCACTGAAGTGTGACAGGTTTGTAATGTCTGACTGTACTGTCCTCACTGCACAGTGATAAGTGTGAATGCCTGACTGTACTGCTTTCACTGCAGTATGACGGGATGGTAATGTCTGACTGTATTACCCTCCCAGGAGTGTTACAAGTGTGTAATGTCTGACTATACCTCTCTCGCTACTTTGTGGCAGGCTTGTAATATCTGACTGTACTGCTCTCACTGCCTTGTGACAGGTTTGTAATGTATGGTTGTACTGCTCTTGCTGCATGGTGACAGATTTGTGATGTCTGACTGTACTGCTCTCACTATAGTGTGACAGGTTTGTAATGTCTGACTGTACTGCTCTTGTTGCATTGTAACAGGTTTCTAATAACTGGGTAATGTTGTGACTGCAATGAGACAAGTTTGTAATAACTGGGCAATGCTCTGACTGCAATAACAGTTATTCAATTACTGTAATAACTGGGTAATGCCCTGGTTGCAGTGTGGCAGGTTTGTAATGACTGGGTAATGCTCTAGCTGCAGTGTCACAGGTTTGTAATGTCTGACTGTACTGCTTTCGCTGCAGTGTGACAGGTTTGTAATGTCTGACTGTACTGCTCTAACTGCTGTGTGACAGGTTTGTAATGTCTGACTGTACTGCTCTAACTGCTGTGTGACAGGTTTGTAATGTCTGACTGTACTGCTCTAACTGCTGTGTGACAGGTTTGTAATGTCTGACTGTACTGCTCTAACTGCTGTGTGACAGGTTTGTAATGTCTGACTGTACTGCTCTCACTGCAGTGTGACAGGTTTGTAATGTCTGACTGTACTGCTCTAACTGCTGTGTGACAGGTTTGTAATGTCTGACTGTACTGCTCTAACTGCTGTGTGACAGGTTTGTAATGTCTGACTGTACTGCTCTAACTGCTGTGTGACAGGTTTGTAATGTCTGACTGTACTGCTCTAACTGCTGTGTGACAGGTTTGTAATGTCTAACTGTACTGCTCTAACTGCTGTGTGACAGGTTTGTAATGTCTGACTGTACTGCTCTAACTGCTGTGTGACAGGTTTGTAATGTCTGACTGTACTGCTCTCACTGCTGTGTGACAGGTTTGTAATGTCTAACTGTACTGCTCTAACTGCTGTGTGACAGGTTTGTAATGTCTAACTGTACTGCTCTAACTGCTGTGTGACAGGTTTGTAATGTCTGACTGTACTGCTCTCACTGCTGTGTGACAGGTTTGTAATGTCTAACTGTACTGCTCTAACTGCTGTGAGACAGGTTTGTAATGTCTGACTGTACTGCTCTCACTGCTGTGTGACAGGTTTGTAATGTCTAACTGTACTGCTCTAACTGCTGTGTGACAGGCTTGTAATGTCTAACTGTACTGCTCTAACTGCTGTGTGACAGGTTTGTAATGTCTAACTGTACTGCTCTAACTGCTGTGTGACAGGTTTGTCATGTCTGACGATTAATATGGCTAGTCCAGTTCAGTTTCTGATCAATAGTAATACCCAGGATGTTAATTAAGGAGGATTCAGCAAAAGGTAATGCCATTGAATGTCAAGAGGCGATGGTTAAATTCTCTCTTGTAGGAAATGGTCATTGCCTGCCCATGATATGGGTGTGCAGGTCCATACATCTTTGAAGGTGGCAACATAAGTGGACAAGCTTGTCAAAAAAGCATACGGAATGCTTTGCCTTCAATAGATGGGGCATAGAGTATAAAAACTGGCAAGTCTAAACCTTGGTAAAGCCGCACTTGGAATATCGCGCGCAATTCTGGTCGCCACACTACCAGAAGGATGTGGAGGCTTTGGAGAGGGTGCAGAGGAGGTTTACCAGGATGTTGCCTGGACTGGAGGGTGTCAGCTATGTGCAGAGGCTGAATAGACTCGGACTGTTTTCATTAGAAAGACAGAGGTTGAGGGGTGATCTGATAGAGGTCCACAATATTATGACGGGCATGGATAGAGTGGATGGGTACACACTCTTTCCCAGGGTGGAGGGGTCAGTCACCAGGGGGCATAGGTTTAAGGTCCCTGGGACAAAGGTTAGAGGAGATGTGTGAGGCAGATCTTTTACGCAGAGGGTGGTGAGTGCCTGGAACGCGTTGCCAGGGGAGGCTGTGGAAGCAGATACATTAACAACGTTCAAAAGGCATCTTGACAAACACGTGGGTGGGATGGGTATAGAGGGATACGGCACAAGGAAGTGCTGAGGGTTTTGGCAAAGGTTGGTATCATGACCAATACAGGCTTGGAGGGCCGAAGGGCCTGTTCATGTGCTGTATTGTTCTTTGTTTTGTATGGCGTGAATGTAACCTGCCACTGTTCGCCCAAGCCTGGATATTGTCCAGGTCTTGCTGCATTTGGACATGGGCTGCTGCATTATCTGAGGAGTTGTGAATGGTGCTGAACATTGTGCAGTCATCCGCAAATATCCCCACTTCTGACCTTATGGTGGAAGGGAGGTCATTAATGAAGCAGCTGAAGATGGTTGAGCCTGGGACACTACCCTGAGGAACTCCTGCAGTGATATCCTGGAGCTGAGATGATTGACCTGGGTTTCCTCCGGGTGCTTCGGTTTCTTCCCACAGTCCAAAAATGTGCAGATTAGATGGATTGGCCATGCTAAATTGCCCTTAGTGTCCAAAAAGGTTAGGTGGGGTTACTGAGTTACAGGGATAGGGTGGAGGTGTGGGTTTAAGTAGGGTGCCCTTTCAAGGGCTGGTGCAGACTCGATGGGTTGAATGGAAGCCTTCTGCACTGTACATTCTATGATCTATGACCTCCAACCACCTCAAACATCTTCCTATTGACTCCAGTTTAGCTAGGGCTCCTTGATGCCATAGTCAGTCAAATGCTGCATGGATGTCAAGGGTAGTCACTCTCACCTCACCCCTGGCATTCAGCTCTTTTGTCTATGTTTGAACCAAGGCTGTAATGGGATCAGGAGCTGAGTGACCCTGGCGGAACCCAAACTGAGCGTTCGTGAGCTGGTTGTTGCTGAGTAAGTGCCACTTGATAGCATCATTTTGCTGCTGATGTTGTAGATAGGGCAGTAATTGGCTGGATTGGATTTGTCCTCTTTCTTGTGTAGAGGACACACCTGGGCAATTTCCCACATTGCCGGGTAGATGCCAGTGTTGTAGCTGTACTGGAACAGCTTGGCTAGGGGTGTGGCAAGTTCTGGAGCACAAGTCTTCAGGACTATTGCCAGAATATTGTCAGGGCCCTTGGCCTTTGCAGTGTCCAGTGTCTTCAGCCATTTCTTGATATCATGTGGAGTGAATTGTATTTGCTGAAGATTGACATCTGTGATGCTGGGGACCTCTGGAGGAGACCGAGATAGATCACCCACTCGGCACTTCTGGCTGAAGATTGTTGCAAATGCCTCAGCTTTGTCTTTTGCACATATGTACTTGGATATTTGTGGAGCCTCCTTCAGGGAGTTGTTTAATTGTCCATCACAATTCACGATTGGATGTGACAGGACTGCAGTGCTTAGATCTGATCCTTTGGTTATGGGTTTGATTAGGTCTGTCTATTACTTGCTGCTTCTGTTATTTGGCACACAAGTAGTCCTGTGTTGTAGCTTCGCTTCACCACGTTTGCACCTCATTTTTCGGTGTGCCTGATGTTGCTCCTGGCATGCTCTCCTGCCCTCTTCATTGAACCAGGGTTGAACCCTGCCTTGGTGGTAACTGGTAGAGTGGGGGATATGTCAGGCCATGAGGTTACAGATTGTGATTGAATACAATTCTGCTGCTGATGATGACCCACAGCACCTCGTGGATGCCCAGTCTTGACTTGCTAGATCTGTTCGAAGTCTAGCCCATTTAGCACAGTGGTAGTGGCGCACAACACACTGGAGGGTATCCTTAATGTGAAGACGGAACTTTATCTCCACAAGGACTGTGCAGTGGTCTACTGATAATGTCATGGACAGATGGATCGGCAGTAGGCAGATTAGAGAATAGAGAAATACAGCACAGAACAGATCTTCGGCCCACGATGTTGTGCCGCACTTTTGTACTAGGTTAATCTTAGATCATAGAATTTTGGACACTAAGGGCAATTTAACATGGCCAATCCACCCAACCTGCACATTTTTTAACTGTGGGAGGAAACCGGAGCACCCGGAGAAAACTCACGCACACACGGGAAGGATGTGCAGACTCCACACAGACAGTGACCCAAGCCGAAATCGAACCTGGGACCCTGGAGCTGTGAAGCAATTACGCTATCCACATTGCTACCGTGCTGCCCTTAAGAACAAATTAATCTACACTCCATTATTCTACCATAATCCATGTACCTATCCAATAGCCGCTTGAAGGTCCCTAACATTTCCGACTCAACTATTTCCACAGGCAGCGCATTCCATGCCCCCACTACTCTCTGGGTAAAGAACCTACCTCTGACATCCCCCTATATCTTCCACCATTTACCTTAAATTTATGCCCCTCATCCTTCTCCGTTCTAATGAGAAAAGGCCTAGCACCCTCAACCTTTCCTCGTAAGGCCTACTCTCCATTCCAGGCAACATCCTGGTAAATCTCTTTTGCACCTTTTCCAAAGCTTCCACATCCTTCCTAAAATGAGGTGACCAGAACTGCACACAGTACTCCAAATGTGGCCTCACTATCCACAACTCCTCCAATCTTCGAATCATTTGCAAATTTACTGACCCACCCTTCAACTCCCTCATCCAAGTCATTAATGAAAATCACAAACAGCAGAGGACCCAGAACTGATCCCTGCGGTACGCTACTGGTAACAGGGCTCCAGGCTGAATATTTGCCATCCACCATCACTCTCTGACTTCTATCGGTTAGCCAGTTTGTTATCCAACTGGCCAAATTTCCCACTATCCCATGCCTCCTTACTTTCTCCATAAGCCTACCATGGGGAACCTTATCAAATGCCTTACTAAAATCCATGTACACTACATCCACTGCTTTACCTTCATCCACATGCTTGGTCACCTCCTCAAAGAAGTCAATAAGACTTGGAAGGCAAGACCTACCCCTCACAAATCCGTGCTGACTATCCCTAATCAAGCTGTGTCTTTCCAGATGCTCTGAAATCCTATCCCTCAGTACCCTTTCCATTACTTCAGTACTTCCATTACTTCCCGCACCAGCCTCCCCGGACAGGCGCCGGAATGTGGCGACTAGGGACTTTTCACAGTAACTTCATTGAAGCCTACTCGTGACAATAAGCGATTTTCTTTTTCATTTCACTTTGCCTACCACCGAAGTAAGACTAACTGGACAGTAATTCCCAGGGTTATCCTTATTCCCTTTTTTCAACAGGGGCACAACATTCGCCACTCTCAAATCCCCTGGTACCACCCCTGTTGACAGTGAGGACGAAAAGATCATTGCCAACGGCTCTGCAATTTTATTTCTTGCTTCCTATAGAATCCTTGGATATATCCCGTCAGGCCCGGGGGACTTGTCTATCCTCAAGTTTTTCAAAACGCCCAACACATCTTCCTTCTTAACAAGCATCTCCTCGAGCTTAACAGTCTGTTTCACACTGTCCTCTCCAACAATGTGGGCCCTCTCGTTTGTAAATACTGAAGAAAAGTACTCGTTCAAGACCTGTCCTATCTCTTCAGACTCAATACACAATCTCCCGCTACTGTCCTTGATCGGACCTACCCTCGCTCTAGCCATTCTCATATTTCTCACATATGTGTAAAAGGCCTTGGGGTTTTCCTTGATCCTACCCGCCAAAGATTTTTCATGCCCTCTCTTAGCTCTCCTAATCCCTTTCTTCAGTTCCCTCCTGGCTATCTTGTATCCCTCCAGCGGCCTGTCTGAACCTTGTTTCCTCAGCCTTGCATAAGTCTCCTTCATCTTCTTAAGACATTCAACTTCTCTTGTCAACCATGGTTCCCTCACTCGACCATCTCTTCCCTGCCTGACAGTGACATACATATCAAAGACATGCAGTACCTGTTCCTTTAACAAGTTCCACATTTCACTTGTGTCCTTCCCTGACAGCCTATGTTCCCAATTTATGCACTTCAATTCTTGTCTGACAGCATTGTAGTTACCCTTCCCCCAATTGTAAACCTTGCCCTGTTGCATGCACCTATCCCTCTCCATTACTAAAATGAAAGTCACAGAACTGTGGTCACTACCTCCGAAATGCTCCCCCACTAACAAATCTATCACCTGCCCTGGTTCATTACCAGGTACCAAATCCAATATGGCCTCCCCTCTGGTCGGACAATCTACATACTGTTAGAAAAGCTTCCTGGACACACTGCACAAACACTACCCCATCCAAACTATTTGATCTAAAGAGTTTCCACTCAATGTTTGGGAAGTTGAAGTCACCCATGACTACTTAGAACATAGAACATAGAACGATACAGCGCAGTACAGGCCCTTCGGCCCTCGATGTTGCACCGACATGGAAAAAATCTAAAGGCCATCTAACCTACACTATGCCTTTATCATCAATATGCTTATCCAATAAATTTTTAAATGCCCTCAATGTTGGCGTGTTCACTACTGTTGCAGGTAGGGCATTCCACGGCCTCACCACCCTTTGCGTAAAAAACCCACCTCTGACCTCTGTCCTATATCTATTACCCCTCAATTTAAGGCTATGTCCCCTCGTGCTAGCCACCTCCATCCGCGGGAGAAGGCTCTCGCTGTCCACCCTATCTAACCCTCTGATCATTTTGTATGCCTCTATTAAGTCACCTCTTAACCTTCTTCTCTCTAACGAAAACAACCTCAAGTCCATCAGCCTTTCCTCATAAGATTTTCCCTCCATACCAGGCAACATCCTGGTAAATCTCCTCTGCACCCGTTCCAAAGCTTCCACGTCCTTCCTATAATGAGGCGACCAGAACTGTACGCAATACTCCAAATGCGGCCGTACTAGAGTTTTGTACAACTGCAACATGACCTCATGGCTCCGGAACTCAATCCCTCTACCAATAAAGGCCAACACACCATAGGCCTTCTTCACAACCCTATCAACCTGGGTGGCAACTTTCAGGGATCTATGTACATGGACACTGAGATCCCTCTGCTCATCCACACTACCAAGAATTTTACCATTAGCCAAATATTCCGCATTTCTGTTATTCGTTCCAAAGTGAATCACCTCACACTTCTCCACATTAAACTCCATTTGCCACCTCTCAGCCCAGCTCTGCAGCTTATCTATGTCCCTCTGTAACCTGCAATATCCTTCCGCACTGTCTACAACTCCACCGACTTTAGTGCCGTCTGCAAATTTACTCACCCATCCTTCTGCGCCCTCCTCTAGGTCATTTATAAAAATGACAAACAGCAACGGCCCCAGAACAGATCCTTGTGGTACGCCACTCGTAACTGAACTCCATTCTGAACATTTCCCATCAACTACCACTCTCTGTCTTCTTTCAACTAGCCAATTTCTGATCCACATCTCTAAATCACCCTCAATCCCCAGCCTCCGTATTTTCTGCAATAGCCGACCGTGGGGAACCTTATCAAACGCTTTACTGAAATCCATATACACCACATCAACTGCTCTACCCTCGTCTACCTGTTCAGTCACCTTCTCAAAGAACTCGATAAGGTTTGTGAGGCATGACCTACCCTTCACAAAACCATGCTGACTGTCCCTAATCATATTATTCCTATCTAGATGATTATAAATCGTATCTTTTATAATCCTCTCCAAGACTTTACCCACCACAGACGTTAGGCTCACCGGCCTATAGTTACCGGGGTTATCTCTACTCCCCTTCTTGAACAAAGGGACCACATTTGCTATCCTCCAGTCCTCTGGCACTATTCCTGTAGCCAATGATGACCTAAAAATCAAAGCCAAAGGCTCAGCAATCTCTTCCCTGGCTTCCCAGAGAATCCTAGGATAAATCCCATCTGGCCCCGGGGACTTATCTATTTTCACCTTGTCCAGAATTGCCAACACTTCTTCCCTACGCACCTCAATGCCATCTATTCTAATAGCCTGGGTCTCAGCATTCTCCTCCACAATATTATCTTTTTCTTGAGTGAATACTGACGAAAAGTATTAATTTAGTATCTCGCTTATCTCCTCAGCCTCCACACACAACTTCCCACCACTGTCCTTGACTGGCCCTACTCTTACCCTAGTCATTCTTTTATTCCTGACATACCTATAGAAAGATTTTGGGTTTTCCTTGATCCTACCTGCCAAAGACTTCTCATGTCCCCTCCTTGCTCGTCTCAGCTCTCTCTTTAGATCCTTCCTTGCTTCCTTGTAACTATCAAGCGCCCCAACTGAAACTTCACGCCTCATCTTCACATAGGCCTCCTTCTTCCTCTTAACAAGAGATTCCACTTCTTTGGTAAACCACGGTTCCCTTGCTCGACCCCTTCCTCCCTGCCTGACTGGTACGTACTTATCAAGAACATGCAATAGCTGTTCCTTGAACAAGCTCCACATATCCAGTGTGCCCAACCCTTGCAGCCTACTTCTCCAACCAACACATCCTAAGTCATGTCTAATGGCATCATAATTGCCCTGTGACTTCTGCACCTTTCCAAAATCTGTTTCCCAATCTGTTCCTCCACATGTCTGCTGCTATTGGGGGGGCCTATAGAAAACTCCCAACAAGGTGACTGCTCCTTTCCTATTTCTGACTTCAACCCATACTACCTCAGTAGGCAGATCCTCCTCAAACTGCCTTTCTGCAGCTGTTATATTATCTCTAATTAACAATGCCACCCCCCCCCAACTCTTTTACCATCCTCCCTAATCTTATTGAAATATCTATAACCAGGGACCTCCAACAACCATTTCTGCCCCTCTTCTATCCAAGTTTCCGTGATGGCCACCACATCGTAGTCCCAAGTAGCGATCCATGTCTTAAGTTCACCCACCTTATTCCTGATGCTTCTTGCGTTCAAGTATACACACTTCAACCCATCTCCTTGCCTGCAGGTACTCTCCTTTGTCAGTGTTACCTTCCCCACTGCGTCACTACACGCTTTGGCGTCCTGAATATCGGCTTCCTTAGTTGCTGGACTACAAATCCGGTTCCCATTCCCCTGCCAAATTAGTTTAAACCCTCCCGAAGAGTACTAGAAAACCTCCCTCCCAGGATATTGGTGCCCCTCTGGTTCAGATGCAACCTATCCTGCCTGTACAGGTCCTACCTTCCCCAGAATGCGCTCCAATTATCCAAATACCTGAAGCCCTCCCTCCTACACTATTCCTGCAGCCACGTGTTCAACTGCACTCTCTCCCTATTCCTAGCCTCGCTATCACGTGGCACCGGCAACAAACTAGAGATGACAGCTCTGTCTGTCCTGGCCTTTAACTTCCAGCCTAACTCCCTAAACTTGTTTATTACCTCCACATCCCTTTTCCTACCTATGTCGTTGGTACCAATGTGCACCACGACTTCTGGCTGCTCACCCTCCCCCATCAGGATCCTGAAGACACGATCTGAGACATCCCTGGCCCTGGCACCCGGGAGGCAAAATACCTTCCAGGAGTCTCACTCGCGACCACAGAATCTCCTACCTATTCCCCTAACCATTGAATCTCCTATTCCTATTGCTTTTCTATTCTCCCCCTTCCCTTCTGAGCCCCAGAGCCAGACTCAGTGCCAGAGACCTGGCTGCTAGGGCCTTCCCCCGATAGGTCATCCCCCCCAACAGCATCCAAAACAGTATACTTGTTTTGAAGGGGAACGGCCACGAGGGATCCCTGCACTGTCTGCCTGTTAGTTTTCTTTCCCCTGACTGTAACCCAGCTACTCTTGTGCAGTACTTTGGGTGTGGCTACCTCCCTGTAACTCTTCTCGATAACCCCCTCTGCCTCCCGGATGATCCGAAGTTTATCCAGCTCCAGCTCCAGTTCCCTAACACGGTCTCTGAGGAGCTGGAGTTGGGTGCACTTCCCACAGGTATAGTCAGCGGGGACACCGGTGGTATCCCTCACCTCCCACATCCTACAGGAGGAGCATGCAACTGCCCTAGCCTCCATCCCCTCTTACTTTACAGAATATAGCTGCCTTGTGGACCAACTGGACCTCCGCCCTCCGACTCTGCTCCCAGTCAGCTGCACTCTGTAACCTCCTGGCTCCCTTCTCGCTCTTTGCGGAAATGAAATGAAAGGAGCACCTTGCTCCCTCCTCACCAAACTCCCTCAGTCACCAAACTCTCACAGATTGGTGAGGATAAGGTTAAGTATGGCTTTCCCTCTTGTTGGTGCCCTCACCACCTGCTGCTGTCCCAGTCTAGCAGTTATGTCCTTTAGGAGCCGGCCAGCTCGGTCTGTGGTGGTACTACTCAGCCATTCTGGGTGATGGACATTGAAGTCCCCCACCCAGAGTACATTCTGTGCCCTTGCCACCCTCAGTGCTTCGTCCAACATGGAGGAGTACTGATTCACCAGCTTCTGGTGGCCGGTACGTGATAATCAGCAGGACGTCTCCTTGCCTGTGTTTGAGCTGCTGTCATTTGACTTCATGGGGTGCAGAGTCGATGTTGAGAACTCCCAGGACAACTCCCTCCCGACTGTATACCACTGTGCTAAAGGGGACCCAGGTCACAGGGCGGGAATCACAGCAGGCCGCCTCCACTCCTGATGTGCCATCTGGCGATCCAGCGAGGTGTAGTGTTAGGGCCCATAAGGCCTCAAAGTTAGACACCAGTTAAATTGGCATGGGTGCAGCACAGAACATAGCGAGAGGGACTCGAGCACTTATCTGAATATATATTCTTTCACAGTAAACATGTTCACTACATTACAACCTGCTTCGGTGCTCTGTCAGAAGGGTGTGAGGATGGGCTGGCTGCAAAGGGGATGCTGGGGGGCAAGGTAGGGGATTGCTGGATGGAGGGTTAGGGTGGGGCTTGGGCCATGGACCTCAGAAGAGCCAGCGCTCACTGCTCCCATGCCTCACCCCCAACCCCCCCATCCGTCACCCCAGGGGTTTGGTGGGACAAGGTAAGGAATGGCCAGCTCACATGTATGGATCACCCAGGTGGACACTGGAAAATGCTACTATGGGCAGGAGTCAGATTTTGTCAAACAACGCGGAGCACTAGAGCTCATTGCAGAGCGGGTTGTTATCATCCTCCATCCCATGGACCTTACCTACTGTTACTGCCAACCCAGGACCCGCACCCTATAGTGAGGCAGGTAGGAGTCACGGAGAGGGTTGTAAGTTGGGGGGGGGTGCAAGGGCATGTTCATTGGAGGGGATGGTTGCCCGGGGTTGGGGAGGGGTGCGGGGGGTGTCCGTGCCGCTGTCCTGAGCCTCTAATCCTCTCATCAGTGAACCCAGATGTGATTAGAGCGTCCCACGTGCATCGGCCCAGATGTACACATTGTATGGCCTTCCATGTCTGCCCCGTCTCTATGACTACCACATCCCAGCCCTCCCCCACAGTCGCCTTGTCAGACAAGGACTGGCATTCATCCTCCTCCGCCTTCAGCACATCGCCCTGTTAATGCGCGATGTTGTGGAGGACACAGCAGGCCACCATGATGTGGGAGACCCTCCTAGTACTGTAATGGAGGGCCCCTCCAGAGTGGTCCATCTTAAGAAACTGCATCTTAAGGATGCCGAAGCACCGCTTGATTATGCTCCTGGTTGCGGCATGGGCATCATTGTAGCGGGTCTCCGCATCGGCCTGTGGCCTCTGGAGAGATGTCATCTGCCATGACAGCAGCAGAGAACATCTGTCACCCGGGCGCCAACCCCCAGGTGGGGGTGGGGGTCCTCGAAGAGATCAGAAAGCGGTGAGTGTGCCAGGATGAAGGCGTTGTGCAAACTGCATGGGTATCGGGTGCAGACGTGCAAGATGCACAGCTGATGGTCAGAGACTACCTGCACATTCATCGAGTGTAATCCTTTTGGGTTTGTGAAGACCGACCGTCATCTGCAGATGCTCGAAGGGGGACATGCTGGACCTGGGGCAACTGGGCAATGGCAGCGAACCCCCGCTTCCCGGGCATCCTGGTGGGCTCAGGACACATAAAAATTGATGTTCTGCTCCACCTGGCCATACAGTGACAGCACAGATAGACCTGTGCACTGAGCTCAGTGAGATCCTGGACAGGTCCCCACTCGTTGCCTGGACGGATCCCGTGACGTAAAGGTTCAGGGCGACCGTCACCTTGAAAGCCACCAGGAGCGGGTGTCCTCTCCCATTGCCCTAATACCAGGTGCGCTATGATCTGGCGGATATGTCACACTGCCCCCCTGCTCAGCCAGAGTCTTCGACGGCATGCCCGGTCTGGCAGATCCTCGAATGACGGGCGGTGCTGGAACACATGAGCCTCATGCGGTGCCTCCTTCCCACCTCCTTGTCGGCCTGTTGGACAGAGAGCTCTCCATCCTCAACAGCTGCTTCCTGTCCCTCTGGGGTAGGGTCCACTGTGTTATATTTTAAATGATGACTTATCTAAAATATATATATATTACTCTTGAATCCACCAGGCAAGATAAAATAACCAATAGTCTTCTTGTTGAAACATGAACTATTTAATGAGTAATAAAATAATAAACTGAGTCCTTTTACTCAATACTAAACTAACAATAAAGAATTGCTGGGCAATTTCAGAGAGCATTGAAGAGTCAACCACATTGCTGTGGGTCTGGAGTCACATGTAGGCCAGACCAGGTAAGGATGGCAGATTTCCTTCCCGAAAGGACATTAGTGAACCAGACGGGTTTTTACGACAATCAGCAATGGTTTCATGGTCATCATTACAATTTTAATTCCAGATATTTTGTTGAGTTTAAATTCCAACATTTGCCGTGGTGGGATTTGAACCCAGGACCCAGATCATTATCCTGGGTCACTGGGTCACCAATAAAGTGACAATACAACTACGCCACCACCTCTCCTTAATGGGCTTCTTACCATTTAACGAGAGCCCCTTCCTCAGACACCTCCAGCTCAAACTCCACTCTCTCGCCCACCATCACCACCTGATCCTCGAGGGGCTGAATGATCAGCACTGGGGGCTCTATCATAATAAAGGAAAGTGGGTTAGCATTGACGCAGAGAGCCCCTCCTCATCGCAACAGACCCCCCATTACACTCAGCCCTTCTCTGTTCCGAATCCCTCAACATGTCACATTCAGTCCACATGTAGAATTTCTCCTCGATGCAGAACAACCTTCGCTGATGCAGAGAGACACTCCTTCATCCACAGAGACCCTCCCCCAGCCACAGAGACCCTCCCCCAGCTACAGAGAGACTTTCCCCATCCAGAGAAACCCTGCCCCATCCACAGAGACCCTCCCCATCCACAGAGAGACTTTCCCCATCCAGAGAGACCCTCCCCCTCCAGAGAGACCCTCCCCCATCCAGAGAGACCCTCCCCCATCCAGAGACACCCTCCTCCATCCAGAGAGACCCTCCCCCATCCAGAGACACCCTCCTCCATCCAGAGAGACCCTCCCCGATGCAGAGACCCTCCCCCTCCAGAGAGACTCTCCCCATCCAGAGAGACCCTCCTCCATCCACAGAGACCCTCCCCATCCACAGAGACCCTCCCCATCCAGAGAGACCCTCCCCATCCACAGAGACCCTCCTCCATCCAGAGAGACCCTCCCCATCCACAGAGACCCTCCTCCATCCAGAGAGACCCTCCCCATCCACAGAGACCCTCCCCCATCCAGAGAGACTTTCCCCATCCAGAGAGACTTTCCCCCATCCAGAGAGACCCTCCCCATCCACAGAGACCCTCCCCCATCCAGAGAGACTCTCCCCATCCAGAGAGACCCTCCCCGATGCAGAGACCCTCCCCATCCAGAGAGACCCTCCCCCATCCAGAGAGACTTTCCCCCATCCACAGAGACCCTCCCCATCCAGAACGACCTTCCCCCATCCAGAGAGACCCTCCCCATCCAGAGAGACCCTCCCCATCCACAGAGACCCTCCCCCATCCAGAGAGACTCTCCCCATCCAGAGAGACCCTCCCCATCCAGAGAGACCATCCCCCTCCAGAGAGACCCACCCCATCCAGAGAGACCCTCCCCATCCAGAGAGACCCTCCCCATCCAGAGAGACCCTCCCCATCCAGAGAGACCCCTCCCCATCCAGAGAGACCCTCCCCCATCCAGAGAGACCCTCCCCATCCAGAGAGACCCTCCCCCATCCAGAGAGACCCTCCCCATCCAGAGAGACCCTCCCCCATCCAGAGAGACCCTCCCCATCCAGAGAGACCCTCCCCCATCCAGAGAGACCCTCCCCATCCAGAGAGACCCTCCTCGATGCCCTCCACTGCATCCGATTGCCACTTTACACTGCGACTAATGAAACCCCCCATGAACGTCTCTTTGCCTTCCCTAGGAAGTCCACCTCCGGGGTTTTCGCTCCCAACGTAGCTGGCAGCTCCAGGACCCATTTTCCTCCTCAAGCACGTACAGCTCTGCAAGGCAGACCCGTTGGTCGAGAGGGTACAGCTACTCCATGCAAACCCGCAGTACGCCTACATGGCGTACCCGACAGCTGCCAAGACACAGTCTCCCTCAGGGACCAGGTACCAGCTGGTTCCCCACCCTTCCCACAACTGCCCCTGCTCCACCCATCCTCCCCCCAGCGCTCCCCACCGTAGCCCCCACTCCAGGACGATCCGTCCTCCCTTTGGTCCCACCCGGGGATGAAGTCTCGGAGTCACCGGCGACCGAGCCGGCGCCTGCATTGCGACCGGGACTGCGGCGCTCACAGCGGAGGATCAAGGCACCCGACCGGCTAAATTTGTGAACTTTCCCCAAAATGTACATTTTTAAAATGCTCACATACATGTAAATAGTTTTTCCACCACCCCCGCTGGACTCTTTTTTAACAGGGGGTGAATGTGGTAGTTACCACTGTTTGCATATAGTACATATATGAGAAGTAATACGGTAAGGCTCCTGTACTACAGGTACGGGGTAGATCCCTGCCTGCTGGCTCCGCCCAGTAGGTGGAGTATAAATGTGTGGACTCTCCGAGCTGCAGCCATTTCAGCAGCAGCTGTGGGAGGCTACACATCTCTGCTTAATAAAGCCTTCATTGCTCTCTACTCTTGTCTCGTCATAATTAATAGTGCATCACACTACAATGCCAGATCCTTGTGAGTGGCCAGACTATAATGGGGGCCAGGATTAGAGTAGAGGTGGGCTCAGGGATCAGGGTTCAAGGGCCAACGTCCGGTTACCTCGTACAAAAAGCTCGGTGATGCTCTTCTCCTCTCCGAATACGCACTGATAGGCTGCATCATCAGCCAATGAGCAGTGATTAATGGTCAAAATTCTCTTATTCCCAATATTTTCAAAGATGAACCTGCAAGAACAAACTAGAATTGTCAGATAAACAACCCCCACCGACGTGGACCCTCCCCCAACCACACAAACCCTCCCCCACAAGCACAAGCCCCACACTCGCACAGACCCTCCACTGACCCATCCACCAACTCACCCCCCACATAACTCACCCCTGCTCACCCATCGACTGAACTCCCACCCACACACTGATCGTCCCCCCCACACCGACCCTCCCCCACCGACTGAACTCCCCACCCACACACTGATCGTCCCCACACACCAACCCTCCCCCGCCCACCGACTGAACTCCCACCCACACACTGATCGTCCCCCCCACCGACTGAACTCCTCACCCACACACCGACCATCCCTCACCACACCGACTCCCCCACCCACCGACTGAACTCCCCACCCACACACTGATCGTCCCCACACACCAACCCTCCCCCACCCACCGACTGAACTCCCCACCCACACACTGATCGTCCCCACACACCAACCCTCCCCCGCCCACCGACTGAACTCCCACCCACACACTGATCGTCCCCCCCCCACCGACTGAACTCCTCACCCACACACCGACCATCCCTCACCCACACCGACTCCCCCACCAACCGACTGAACTCCCACCCACACACTGATCATCCCCCCCACACCGACCATCCCTCACCCACCGACTGACCTCCCCACTCACACACTGATCGTCCCCCCCACACCGACCCTCCCCCACCCACCGACTGAACTCCCACCCACACACTGATCATCCCCCCCCACACCGACCATCCCTCACCCACACTGACTCCCCCACCCACACACGACCCTCCCCCACCCACACACACGACCCTCCTCCCACCCACTGACTGAACTCCTCACCCACACACTGATCGTCCCCTCCACACCGACCCTCCCCCCCCCACCGACTGAACTCCCCACCCACACACTGATCATCCCCACACACCGACCCTCTCCCACCCATGTCAGCTCCCTCCGACCGCACGCCCACTCATCCGCTCCCCCCCCCCAGCACATTTCCAGATGTTGAATGGATTGACAGCCACATACTTGCTGCGTTTGTTGTCAGTTTGGACCCAGCCAGTCAGATGAATGAGCGTGGGAGACAGAGAGAGAGAGAGAGAGAGAGAGAGAGAAATGAAGAGATTAGAATGACAAAGCACAGTCAGTATGACCCCAGCTTCCCACTGAACAGCAGAAAATACCTCCCTCCCACACACAGCACACTACAACCCAATTACCTCGGGGCCGTCCCATCCACTCTGCACTCCCCCTATCTGCTGTCCACTCATTCCCTGTCACTCCCCATCACTTCCCTCTTACTCACTCTGACTCTACATCAATCCACCCTCACACCCTCTTCCCCTCAATTGCCATCAAATTGCCTCCCCCACTCCTTCACACAAATGCTCCCCTCACTCCTTGTTTGCCGAGTGGTTCTGTCTCACCTGCCGCTGACCTGAATCTCCTGGCCATTCTTCATCCACTTCACCTCTGCATCCGGATTGGCCACTTCGACCACCAGCTTCATCTTCTGTCCTTTGTCCACCTGATAGGCTGTATCGAGCTTTTTCAGAAAGGCTGGAGAGCGATGGATAGCGAGGGAGAGAGAAAGCAGTGAGAGAATGAGGTAGAGAGAGTGGATAGGGAGGGAAAGGAGATAGGGAGGGGGAGAGAGAGAAATAGGAGGAGGGGAGGGAAGAATGGGAGAGGCAAGGGAGGAGAGGTGTAGAGAGGGGAAAGGAGAGGAAAGAGAGAGGGGATGGGAGGGGAGAGAGGGGGAGAGGGGGGGAGAGAGGCGGGAGGAAGGTGGGGAGTGTGGGAGCGGGAAGGGAAGGAAAGGGGGAAGGGAGAAGAGGGGGAGGTGAGAGAGGAGGGAAAGGGAGAGAGGGGTAGGGGAGTGAGAGGGGAAGGGAGGGGGGAAGGAAGAGAGAGGGGAAAGAGAGAGGGGAAGGGAGAGGGGAAAGAGAGAGGGGGAAGGGAGAGAGAGGGGAAGGGAGAGAGAGGCAAAAGGGTAAAAGGGAATGGAGAGGTGAAGGGAGAAGGGGGAAGGGAGAGAGGGGGAAGAGAGAGAGGGGGGAAGAGAGGGGGAAGGGAGAGAGGGGGAAGGAAGAGAGAGAGGGGGAAGAGAGAGAGGGGGAAGGGAGAGGGGGGAAGGGAGAGAGGAGGAATGGAGAGGGGGAAGAGAGAAGGGGACGGGAGAGAGGGGGAAGGGAGAGAGGGGGGAAGGGAGAGAGGGGGAAGGGAGAGGGGGGAAGGGAGAGAGGAGGAATGGAGAGGGGGGAAGAGAGAGGGGGAAGGGAGAGAGGGGGAAGAGAGGAGGGGAAGGGAGAGAGGGGGAAGGGAGAGAGGGGGGAAGGGGGAGGGGGAAGGGAGAGAGGGGGAAGGGAGAGAGGGGGAAGGGAGAGAGGGGGAAGGGAGAGAGGGGGACGGGAGAGAGGAGGAATGGAGAGGGGGGAGAGAGAGGGGAAGGGAGAGAGGGGGAAGGGAGAGAAGGGGAAGGAGAGAGGAGGAATGGAGAGGGGGAAGAGAGAGGGGGAAGAAAGAGGGGGAAGAGAGAGGGGGAAGGGAGAGAGGGGGAAGGGAGAGAGGGGGAAGGGAGAGGGGGAAGGGAGAGGGGAAGAGAGAGAGGTGGGAAGAGAGAGAGGGGGAAGGGAGAGAGGGGGAAGGGAGAGAGGAGGAATGGAGAGGGGAAGAGAGAGAGGGGGAAGGGAGAGAGGGGGTAGGGAGAGAGGGGGAAGGGAGAGAGGGGTATGGAGATGAGAGGGGGGGAAGGGAGAGGGGGGAAAGAGAGAGGGGGAAGGGAGAGGGGGGAAGAGAGAGGGGGGAAGGGAGAGGGAGGGAAGGGAGAGGGGGGGAAGAGAGAGGGGGGAAGAGAGAGGGGGAAGGGAGAGGGGAGAGAGGGGGGAAGGGAGAGAGGGGAAGGGAGAGGGGGGAACAGAGCGAGGGGGAAGGGAGAGGGGAGAATGGAGGGGGGAATGGAGAGGGGGAAGGGAGAGAGGAGGAATGGAGGGGGGAATGGAGAGGCAGAGAGAGAGGGGGAAGGGAGAGAGGAGGAATGGAGGGGGGAATGGAGAGGCAGAGAGAGGGGGAAGGGAGAGAGGAGGAATGGAGGGGGGAATGGAGAGGCAGAGAGAGAGGGGGAAGGGAGAGAGAGGGGGAATGGAGGGGGGAATGGAGAGGCAGAGAGGGGGAATGGAGAGAGAGGGGGAATGGAGAGAGAGGGGGAATGGAGAGGCAGAGAGAGAGGGGGAAGGGGAGAGAGGAGGAATGGAGGGGGGAATGGAGAGGCAGAGAGGGGGAAGGGAGAGAGGAGGAATGGAGGAGGGGAATGGAGAGGCAGAGAGAGAGGGGGAAGGGAGAGAGGAGGAATGGAGGGGGGAATGGAGAGGCAGAGAGGGGGAAGGGAGAGAGGAGGAATGGAGGGGGGAATGGAGAGGCAGAGAGAGAGGGGGAAGGGAGAGAGGAGGAATGGAGGGGGGAATGGAGAGGCAGAGAGGGGGAAGGGAGAGAGGAGGAATGGAGGAGGGAATGGAGAGGCAGAGAGAGAGTGCATGTGTGTGGGTACCATAAAAATGCTTTCTCCCCATCCACTCCTCTCATCCCATCCTCCCCACTCCCTCTCACCCTTTCCCACGCTCGCCATTCCCCAACCCTTTCCCTTATCCCACCTTCCTCACATTCCCTTCCTCAGACTACCCACCCTCATTCCCACCTTCCTCACATTCCCTTCCTCAGACCCTCTCCCTCATTCCCACCTCCCTCACACCACCTCCCTCAGACCCTCTCCCTCATTCCCACCTCCCTCACACCACCTCCCTCAGACCCTCTCCCTCATTCCCACCTCCCTCACACCACCTCCCTCAGGCCCTCTCCCTCATTCCCACCTCCCTCACACCACCTCCCTCAGACCCTCTCCCTCATTCCCACCTCCCTCACATACTTTCCCTGAATCTTTCCCCTCATCTTTTCCTCACTCCCTTTCCCTACACCCCTCCGACATGTCCATCCCTCATGCCGGCTCCTTATTCCCAACACCCTTACACCCACTCACCCTCATCCCTACCTTCCTTACAGCCCTTTACCTTCATTCCCACCTCCCTCAGACCATCTCCCTCAATCCTCCCCTTCATTGTCTCTGTCATACCCTCACTGCCTCACTGCCTCATTCCCACCTCCTTCACACCCCCTCCCTCAGGGGTTGGGTACGTTTGGCGCCGCCCTTTTGGCACCGATCATTTGACACCGCCATTTTGGCGCTAAATTGATTTGGCGCTCATTATTTTGGCGCCTAGCTGTTTTGGCGCCTTTGTTGTGTATTGAATATATTGCCAGGAATGTAATGATAGGTTAATAATAATAATAGATAAAAACATGATATTTATTTCTAACACCAAATAACAAGTAAAATGAGTATAAAAGTTTAATGCATTTCATAGTTAATAATAATAATGGATAAAAATATGACCATCGGCCTTAATGTATTTCAGAAGTTTTTGATTTGGAGCATTCCCGGCAATCAACTGAAGTAGTCTGAATTGGCGCCAAAACAGATGAGCGCCACAAGGTCGGCGCCAAATGATCGGCGCCAAAAGGGCGGTGCCAAATAGTCCCATTCCCCTCCCTCACACCCTTACCCCCAAACCTGCTACTCATCCTCTCTCCCTCACTCCCCCTCACTCATTCTCATTCTCCCCTCCCTTTCACCACCTCACCCTCATTCCCAACCCCCTTACACCCCCTCTCCCTCACACTCTTCTCCCTCGTTCCCTCCTCTGACACCCTCTCCTTCATTCCCCCCACTCTCACACCCCCTCACCCTCATTTCCCTCCATCACACCCTCTCCCTCTTTCCCCCTCCCTCACAGTCCCTCCCTAATTCTTCCTCCCCTCATTCCCCCTCCCTCATACACCCTCCTCCTCATTCCCACCTCCCCCACACGCCTTTCCTACCGGTGCCTTTCTTTTCCTCCTTTTTCATGCGTTTGAGCCGTTTGAGCATTCCCCTCAGGTCGGTGATCCCGTACTGGAACGCTATCTTCTCGTACTGGGAGGCTGGGGCCTTCTGTAGGATTTCCCAAACATCAATCTTAGGCCCTTCATTCATCTTTACTTCCCTGTGGGAAAATG
Source organism: Scyliorhinus canicula (assembly GCF_902713615.1). Classification (NCBI taxonomy): domain Eukaryota; kingdom Metazoa; phylum Chordata; class Chondrichthyes; order Carcharhiniformes; family Scyliorhinidae; genus Scyliorhinus; species Scyliorhinus canicula. The sequence continues at coordinate 97,627,409 of NC_052154.1, forward strand.
GGAAATAGTCATATCCGCCAGTAGTTCCGAGCAAGAGGGAAAGAGAGGAGTGAGGGAGAGAGAGTGAGGGAGAGGGAGAGGCAAGGGGGAGAATGTGTGAGAGACAGAAGTGGTGTGAGAGAGAGGGGAGGGAGAGAGAGAGGGGGGAGTGAGGGGAGAGAGAGGGGGAGGGACAGAGAAGGGATTGTAAGCGAGGGGGAAGGAGAAAATGAAAAATGAAATGAAATGAAAATGAAAATGAAAGCGAGGGAAGAGGGAGAGGGTAAGAGAGGGGGAGGGTAAGAGAGGGGGAGGGAGAGAGGGGGAAGGAGAGAGTGGGTGGGAGAGGGCAGGAGAGAGGGGGAGTGCGAGGAGAGAGAGGGGGAGGAAGAGAGGGAGAGGAGAGATAGGAGAGAGAGAGGGGGAGGGAGAGAAAGAGAGGAGGGTAAGAGAGGGGGAGGATAAGAGAAGGGGAGGGTAAGAGAGGGGATTGAGAGAGAGAGAGGGGAGGGAGGGAGAGAGGAAGAGAGAGAGAGGGGAGGGAGGGAGAGAGGGTGAGAGAGGGCAGGAGGAGTGAGGGGGAGTGCGGAGAGAGAGCGGGGAAGGGCAAGGGAGGTTGAGGGAGGGAGAGGTGAAGGAGAGATGGGAGAGCGAGAGAGAGAGGGGGATGAAGAAAGGGGGAGGAAGAGAGGGAGACGAGCGATGGGAGTGAGAGGGGGAGGGAGAGAGAGAGAGAAAACATTAATAATAATAATCTTTATTGTCATAAGTAGGCTTACATTAACACTGTGATGCACTACCAATTAACACAAAGACGAGAGTAGTGGAATACTCGAGGCTTTATTGAGCAAAGATGTTGTGCCTCCTGTAGCTGGAACCAGAATGGCTGCAGCACAGGAGAGCACACACATTTATACGCCAACTACTGGGCGGAGCCAACAGGCAGGGATTTACCTATGTACCTCTACTATACATGCTTTACCGTAATACATATAATACTGCTAGTGGTGACTACCACATTCACCCCCTGTTAGAAAAGTGTCCGGCGGGGGTGGTGAAAAAAAAATAATTACAGGTTCAGTCTGTCGGGGGCCTTGACCCTCCGTCGCGATCACCTCAGTTCTGGAGGTGATGTGAGCGCCGACTTGGTCATCTGTAACTCCGGGAGCGTGTTGTCCTCAGCTTCGTCACCCCTGAGTGGAACCAGTGGGAGAACGGACCCTCCTGGGGCGGGGGCTGCGGTGAAGTTCGCTGGAGGGAGGGTGAGTGACGCAGGGGTGAATGAGGTAACAAGGGGGGTGGGCAGTGTCAGGTCGGGGGCCGTGGGTGGGGATCAGGCTGGTGCCAGGTCCCAGAGGGAGACTCTGTCCTGGCGCCCGTCGGGGTGCGCCACGTAGGCGTACTGCGGGTTCGCGTGTAGGAGGTGGACCCTTTTGCCCAAAGGGTCCAACTTATGGGTCTGCACATGCTTCCGAAGGAGGACGGGTCCAGGAACTGTCAGCTACTTTGGGAGCGAGATCCCATTGGTGGACTTCCTGGGGAAGGCAAATACATGTTTGTGAGGGGTCTCGTTAGTCGCGGTGCAGAGGAGCGACCGGATGGAGTGGAGCGCGCCGGGGAGGACCTCCTGCCAGCGGGAGACCGGGAGATTTTTAGACGGCAGGGCCAGCAGGACGGCCTTCCAGACCGTCCCGTTCTCCCTCTCCACCTGCCCGTTTCCACGGGGGTTGTAGCTGGTTGTCCTGCTCGAGGCGAAGCCCTTGCTAAGCAGGAACTGACGCAGCTCATCGCTCATAAAAGCGGATCCCCGGTCCCTGTGGACGTAGTTGGGGAAACCGAACAGGGTGAAGATGCTGTGGAGGGATTTAATGACCGTGGCAGAAATCATATCGGGGCATGGGATGGCAAGAGGGAACCGGGAGTACTCGTCAACCACGTTCAGAAAGTACGTGTTTCGGTTGGTGGAGGGGAGGGGCCTTTTGAAGTGTGAGAACCTCTCTGGCTATATCGAGGGCATCTTGAAACCCATCGTACAAGGTACACCCAGCTTCTGTCGCAACACAATGGACTTCCTACAGAAACGCAGCATCCATGGACCAGTTGAACCAGGAACATTCCTCGTCACAATGGATGTCTCGGCACTCTACACCAGCATCCCCCATGACGACGGCATTGCTGCAACAGCCTCAGTACTCAACACCGACAACTGCCAATCTCGAGACACACTTCAGCAGTCAAGGGCATTCAGCCTCTGATCTGCGGGTAAGCGTTCTCCAAGGCGGCCTTCAGGACGCGTGGCAACGCAGAATCGCTGAGCAGAAACTAATAGCCAAGTTCCGCACAAATGAGTATGGCCTCAACCGGGACCTGGGATTCATGTCACATTACATTCACCCCCCACCATCTGGCCTGCGCTTGCAAAATCCTACCAACTGTCCTGGCTTGAGACAATTCACACCTCTTTAACCTGGGGTTACCCCTATCTCTGGATCTGTAAAGATTCAATTACCTGCAAATGCTCGCATTCTAAGCATTGTCTGGCATCTTTGAATTTGTCTATATATATGTTTCTGGAACATACCTCTTCATTCACCTGAGGAAGGAGCAGTGCTCCGAAAGCTAGTGTTTGAAACAAACATGTTGGACTTTAACCTGGTGTTGTAAGACTTCTTACAAAAACGAGAGTAGTGGAATAATCAAGGCTTTATTGAACAAAGATGTTGTGCCTCCTGTAGCTGCTTGCAGAATGGCTGCAGCACTGGCGAGCACACACATTTATACGCCGCCTACTGGGCGGAGTCAACAGGCAGGGATTTACCCATGTACCTCTACTATACATGCTTTACCGTAATACATATGATACTGCTAGCGGTGACTACCACACACTGCAGTGAAATTACTGTGAAAGCCCCTAGTCGCCCCACACTCTGGCGCATGTTCGGGTACACAGAGGGAGAATTCAAAATGTCCAAATTACCTAACAGCACATCTTGCGGCACTTGTGGGAAGAAACCAGAGCACCCGGAGGAAACCCACGCACACATGGGGAGAACGTGCAGACTCCGCACAGACAGTGACCCAAGCCGGAAATCGAACCGGGGACCATGGAGCTGTGAAGCAACGTGCTAACCATTATGCTACCGTGTTGCCCTGAGATAGAGGGGAGGGAGGGAGAGGTGGAGAGAGAGGGAGGAATAAGAGAGGGGGAGTGGGGGAGAGAGAGTGGGAGGAAGGGCGAGAGAATGGGAGGGAAGTGGAAGGAGAGAGGGGAGGAAGAGAGGGGGAGGGAGAGAGGAAGGGAGACAGGGAGAGAGGGACAGGGAAGAGAGGGGGTGGGAGAGAGAGGGAGTGAGAGAGGGAGTGAGAGGGAGAGGTGGAGGGAGAGGGAGAGGGGGAGTGAGAGAGATAGAGGGGGAGGAAGGGAGAGAGGGGGAGGGAAGGGAGAGAGAGAAAAGGAAGGGGAGGGAGAAAAAGGGGTGGAGGCAGAAAGGGAGGGGGAGGGAGTGAGTAATGTATCACTGAACAATGAGGATAGGCCAGGGGTTGGGAGGGTAGTAAAACCCCAATGATATAACTGAGGGCTGATGGGTTATAAGGTGCCAGCCAAGTGGAATGTGTCCCCTTGAGAGGTTTCTACCTGACTGCTGCGCTGGTGAGAATTGATAATGAAAATGCTCACCATCTTTATCTTCCATTTCTCAGCTGCTGAGACAGGACATGTCAAATAGCAGCCCAGCCTGTAGTAGCTGCGTGGTGGGGCAAGGCGGGGGGTTGCTATGGGGAGTAGAGTTTCCCTTTGTTCATCCTGCTTCAAGGAGAATGGACGGTTATCGGTCCAGACCTCTATCTGTGACCTTTTCTGAAAGGAACATGGTCTAGTCACCTGGGCTCATGAGAACAGGAAACTGGGCTCCCAGCAACACATTGGGACCTGGGGCCTTCTTCCTCTGCTTTCTGGGGCTTGCCCTCTGGGTTCTGATTGTAGGGGCTTTCACTCTTATCCCTATGAGGATAAGCCAAAGATGTACAGGTTAGGTGGATTGACCACGCTAAACTGCCCTTTGTGTCCAAATCATTTAGGTGGGGTTACTGGGTTACAGGGATAAGGTGGAGGTGTGGGCTCAGGTAGGGTGCTCTTTCCAAGGGCCGGTGCAGACTCGATGGGCCAAATGGGCGTCTTCTGCACTGTAAATTCTATGTCCATGTCAATGCATCCCCACCCTCTGCTTCAAGTGTCTGGAGCCTTCCAAACCCCACTTTCTGGGCCCTGTACTCCACAGTATGTTTGCTTGATAAAAATCTTCAACCAATTAGTCTGGCATTAAATTCCATTTGAGGAAGAGAGTTTCAAAAGTTTACAACCATTTGCGTTGCCTACTGGCACTGACCCACGTACCACAGTCATGTGGGGTAATCTCTGCTGACACATTATTTACGGGGCTGTGGGGCTACAGAAACCACATGTTGTTGTGGCAATAAATTCCTGCCCACAGCAGGTGTCAACATTCCTGTCAATCATCAGCTTGAGTTTTCCACTTGCCATGATGAATGTTGACGGCGATCGTTCAACACCATTCTTCAGTCGGAGCTATGGCCACTCTGCTGGTCTCTAGACACAGGCCTCTCGGTCTACCTTCCCTTCTATGCACATGCCCAAGCCAGAGGTTCAAGCTCGCATGCTCGGCATGTTTGCCCCAGAAAGCACAGCCTCATGTAATGTCAAGGAGGCTCCATTGACACCAGAGATGTTAACCCTTGTTCTTGTTCAGTGTTAATTGTCCAGGCTTCAAGAGCACACAGCAACATGGTGAGTGTGCAGGCCTTAGAGATAGCCATGGTCCTGTGGTAGTCAGTTTGCGGTCTTTTCCCTGCCTGTTTGAAGTTGGTGACTGTCTGATGCTGAGATCTACACAACATAAATTGTGGTCTCTTACCATATCTCCAAGCTGACAAAACAAGAATCATAGAATTCCCACAATGCAGAAGGAGGCCATTCGGCCAATTGAGCCAATGGTTTTTGGTAGTGTGATGTCAGGTCTGATCGCAGGTAGGGACACAACATTCTGTCCCATATCTACAGCTTTCTAAACACGGAGGACAAAGGAGGCAATTTTGCCCACCAAGTCTGAACTGACCTTCTGAAGAAGCACCCTACTTTGGCCCTCTAACCCACCCTATCCCTGTAACCTAACCTTTACATCTATGCACACTTGGGGGCAATTTAGCATGGTCAATCCACCTAATCTGCACACCTTTGGACTGTGGGAGGACACCGGAGCATTGGGAGGAAACCCACGCAGACATGAGGATATTGTGCAAACTCAGCACAGACGGAAACCCAAGGTCGGAATTGAACCCGGGTCACTGGTGCTGTGCTACCATGAACATGGGTCAGACACTCCATCAGTCATTGCACATGATCTTCTGTCTGGGCAAATAACGCAGTGTCATCAGCACAGGGGTGATCTCTGATCAAAACATGTCCCAATTTGTTGAGGGTTTCAGTAGGGATAGGTTAGGAGTTAAAGAACAAAGAACAAAGAAATGTACAGCACAGGAACAGGGTTCGGATGGTTTATATATAGAATAACAGGTACCCGGGAGTGAGTTACAGACTGGAATCTAATCGAGGGGTTCGGGTGGTTTATATATAGAATAACAGTTACCCGGGAGTGAGTTACAGACTGCAATCTAATCGAGGGGTTATTCTATATATAAACCACCCAAACCCCTTGATTAGATTCCAGTCTGTAACTCACTCCCGGTTTAGAGGAGATGTACGAGGTAAAAAACTTGCCTCGTACATCTCCTCTAAACCGGGAGTGAGTTACAGACTGGAATCTAATCAAGGGGTTTGGGTGGTTTATATATAGACTAACAGATACCCGGGAGTGGGTTACAGACTGGAATCTAATCGAGGGGTTTGGGTGGTTTATATATAGAATAACAGAAACCCAGGAGTGGGTTACAGACTGGAATCTAATCGAGGGGTTTGGGTGGTTTATATATAGAATAACAGATACCCGAGATTGAGTTACAGACTGGAATCTAATCGAGGGGTTTGGGTGGTTTATATATAGAATAACAGGTACCCGGAGTGAGTTACAGACTGGAATCTAATCGAGGGGTTCGGGTGGTATATATATAGAATAACAGATACCCGGGTGTGAGTTACAGACTGGAATCTAATCGAGGGGTTTGGGTGGTTTATATATAGAATAACAGGTACCCGGAGTGAGTTACAGACTGGAATCTAATCGAGGGGTTCGGGTGGTATATATATAGAATAACAGATACCCGGGAGTTAGTTACAGACTGGAATCTAATCGAGGGGTATGGCGTGGTTTATATATAGAATAACAGATACCCGGGAGTGGGTTACAGACTGGAATCTAATCAAGGGGTTTGGGTGGTTTATATATAGACTAACAGATACCCGGGAGTGGGTTACAGACTGGAATCTAATCGAGGGGTTTGGGTGGTTTATATATAGAATAACAGAAACCCAGGAGTGGGTTACAGACTGGAATCTAATCGAGGGGTTTGGGTGGTTTATATATAGAATAACAGATACCCGAGATTGAGTTACAGACTGGAATCTAATCGAGGGGTTTGGGTGGTTTATATATAGAATAACAGGTACCCGGAGTGAGTTACAGACTGGAATCTAATCGAGGGGTTCGGGTGGTATATATATAGAATAACAGATACCCGGGTGTGAGTTACAGACTGGAATCTAATCGAGGGGTTTGGGTGGTTTATATATAGAATAACAGGTACCCGGAGTGAGTTACAGACTGGAATCTAATCGAGGGGTTCGGGTGGTATATATATAGAATAACAGATACCCGGGAGTGAGTTACAGACTGGAATCTAATCGAGGGGTATGGCGTGGTTTATATATAGAATAACAGATACCCGGGAGTGGGTTACAGACTGGAATCTAATCGAGGGGTTCGGGTGGTTTACATATAGAATAACAGATACCCGGGAGTGGGTTACAGACTGGAATCTAATCGAGGGGTTTGGGTGGTTTATATATAGAATAACAGAAACCCAGGAGTGGGTTACAGACTGGAATCTAATCGAGGGGTTCGGGTGGTTTATATATAGAATAACAGATACCCGAGATTGAGTTACAGACTGGAATCTAATCGAGGGGTTTGGGTGGTTTATATAGAATAACAGGTACCCGGAGTGAGTTACAGACTGTAATCTAATCGAGGGGTTCGGGTGGTATATATATAGAATAACAGATACCCGGGTGTGAGTTACAGACTGGAATCTAATCGAGGGGTTTGGGTGGTTTATATATAGAATAACAGGTACCCGGAGTGAGTTACAGACTGGAATCTAATCGAGGGGTTCGGGTGGTATATATATATAATAACAGATACCCGGGTGTAAGTTACAGACTGGAATCTAATCGAGGGGTTGGGTGGTTTATATATAGATTAACAGAAACCCGGGAGTGAGTTACAGACTGGAATCTAATCGAGGGGTTTGGGTGGTTTATATATAGAATAACAGATACCTGGGAGTGAGTTACAGACTGGAATCTAATCGAGGGGTTCGGGTGGTTTATATATAGAATAACAGATACCCGGGAGTGAGTTACAGACTGGAATCTAATCGAGGGGTTCGGGTGGTTTATATATAGAATAACAGATACCCAGGAGTGAGTTACAGACTGGAATCTAATGGAGGGGTTGGGTGGTTTATATATAGAATAACAGATACCCAGGAGTGAGTTACAGACTGGAATCTAATGGAGGGGTTGGGTGGTTTATATATAGATTAACAGAAACCCGGGAGTGAGTTACAGACTGGAATCTAATCGAGGGGTTTGGGTGGTTTAGATATAGAATAACAGATACCCGGGAGTGAGTTACAGACTGGAATCTAATTTGGTTTGGGTAGTTTAGATATAGAACAAAGAAAAAGAACAAAGAAAAGTACAGCACAGGAACAGGCCCTTCGGCCCTCCAAGCCTGTGCCGACTATGCTGCCCGTCTAAACTAAAATCTTCTACATTTCCTGGGTCCTTATCCCTCTATTCACATCCTATTCATGTATTTGTCAAGATGCCCCTTAAATGTCACTATCGTCCCTGCTTCCATCATCTCCTCCGGCAGCGAGTTCCAGGCACCCACTACCCTCTGTGTAAAAAACTTGCCTCGTACATCTCCTCTAAACCTTGCCCCTGGCACCTTAAACCTATGCCCCCAGTAATTGACCCCTCTACCCTGGGGAAAAGTCTCTGACTATCCACTCTGTCTATGCCCCTCATAATCTTGTAGACCTCCGTCAGGTCACCCCTCAACCTCCGCCGTTCCAGTGAGAACAAACCGAGTTTATTCAACCGCTCCTCATAGCTAATGCCCTCCATACCAGGCAACATCCTGGTAAATCTCTTCTGCACCCTCTCCAAAGCCTCCACATCCTTCTGGTAGTGTGGCGACCAGAATTGAACACTATACTCCAAGTGTGGCCTAAGGTTCTATACAGCTGCAACATGATTTGCCAATTCTTATACTCAATGCCCCGGCCAATGAAGGCAAGCATTCCGTATGCCTTCTCGACTACCTTCTCTACCTGTGTTGCCCCTTTCAGTGACCCATACCTGTACCCCTAGATCTGTCTGGCTTTCAATACTCTTTAGGGTTCTACCATTCACTGTATATTCCCTGCCTGCATTAGACCTTCCAAAATGTATTACCTCACATTTGTCTGTATTAAAATCCATCTGCCATCTCTCCGCCTAAGTCTCCAAACAATCTAAATGCTGCTGTATCCTCTGCCAGTCCTCATCGCTATCCGCAATTCCACCAATCTTGATGTCGTCTGCAAATTTTCTAATCAGACCAGTTAAATGCTTTTAAAGCAGACCAAGGCAGGCCAGCAGCACAGTTCAATTCCTGTACCAGCCTCCCCAAACAGGCGCCGGAATGTGTCGACTAGGGGCTTTTCACAGTAATTCCATTTGAAGCCTACTTATGACAATAAGAGATTTTCATTTGATTTAATTTTCCTCCAAATCATTTATATGTCCTACGAACAACCAAGGTCCCAGCACTGATCCCTGCGGAACACCACTAGTCACAGCCCTCCAATCAGAAAAGCACCCTTTCATTCCTACTCTCTGCCTTCTATGACCTAGCCAGTTCTGTATCCATCTTGCCAGCTCACCCCGATCCTGTGTGACTTCACCTTTTGTACCAGGCTGCCATGAGGGACCTTGTCAAAGGCCTTACTGAAGTCCATATAGACAACATCCACTGCCCTACCTGCATCAATCATCTCTGTGACCTCTTCGAAAAACTCTGTCAAGTTAGTGAGACACGACCTCCTCTTCACAAAACCATGCTGCCTCTCGCTAATATGTCCATTTGCTTCCAAATGGGAGTAGATCCTGTCTCAAAGAAGTTTCTTCAGTAATTTCCCTGCCACTGATGTAAGACTCGCTGGCCTGTAGTTCCCTGGATTATCCTTGCTACCCTTCTTAAACAAGGAACAACATTGGCTATTCAGTCCTCTGGGACATCACCTGAAGACAGTGAGGATCCAAAGATTTTTGTCAAGGCCTCAGCAATTTCCTCTCTAGCCTCCTTCAGTATTCTGGGGTAGATCCCATCCGGCCCTGGGGACTTATCTGCCTTAATATTTTTCAAGACGCCCAACACCTCATCTTTTTGGATCTCAATGTGACCCAGGCTATCTACACACCCTTCTCCAGACTTAACATCCACCAATTCCTTCTCTTTGGTGAATACTGATGCAAAGTATTAATTTAGTACCTCACCCATTTCCTCTGGCTCCACACATAGATTCCCTTGCCTATCCTTCAACGGGCCAACCCTTTCCCTGGCTACCCTCTTGCTTTTTATGTACGTGTAAAAAGCCTTGGGATTTTCCTTAACCCTATTTGCCAATGACTTTTCATGACCCCTTTTAGCCTTCCTGACTCCTTGCTTAAGTTCCTTCCTACTTTCCTTATATTCCACACAGGCGTCGTCTGTTCCCAGCCTTCTAGCCCTGACAAATGCCTCCTTTTCCTTTTTGACGAGGCCTACAATATCTCTCGTTATCCAAGGTTCCCGAAATTTGCCGTATTTATCCTTCTTCCGCACAGGAACATGTCGGTCCTGAATTCCTTTCAACTGACATTTGAAAGCCTCCCACATGTCAGATGTTGATTTACCCTCAAACATCCGCCCCCAATCTAGGTTCTTCAGTTCCCGCTAATATTGTTAGAATTAGCCTTCCCCCAATTTTGCACATTCACACAAGGACCACTCTTATCCTTGTCCACCAGCACTTAAAAACTTTCTGAATTGTGGTCACTGTTCCCGAAATGCTCCCCTACTCATTCCCCAATACCAGCTCCAGTACAGCCCCTTCCCTAGTTCGACTATCCACATATTGTTTTAAGAAGCCCTCCTGGATGCTCCTTACAAACTCTGCCCCATCCAAATCCCTAGCACTAAGTGAGTCCCATTCAATATCAGGGAAGTTGAAGTCTCCCATCACAACAACCCTGTTGCTTTTATTCCTTTCCAAAATCTGTCTACCTATCTGCTCCTCTATCTCCCATTGGCTGTTCAGAGGCCTGTAGTAAACCCCCAACATTGTGACTGCACCCTTCTTATTCCTGATCTCTCCCCATATAGCCTCACTGCCCTCTGAGGCGTCCTCCCGTAGTACAGCGGTGATATTCTCCCTAACCAGTAGCGCAACTCTGCTACCCTTTTACATCCCCCTCTATCCCGCCTAAAACATCAAAATCCTGGAATGTTTAGCTGCCAATCCTGCCCTTCCCTGAACCAGGTCTCTGTAATGGCAACAACATCATAGTTCCAAGTACTAATCCAAGCTCTAAGTTCATCTGCCTTACCTGTAATGCTTCTTGCATTAAAACATATGCACTTCAGGCCACCAGACCCGCTGTTTTCAGCAACATCAGCAACGTCTGCTCTTTCTCAGAGCCTTACTGGCCCTATTCCCTAGTTCTCCCTCAATGCTTTTACCTTCAGACCTATTGCTCCGGTACCCAACCCCCCTGCCATACTAGTTTAATCTTTTATTGCCTCCACTCGATTACAATTGAGAGTAACTTAAATCTATTCTCAATAAAACCCTGCTACCAAAGGACTTAAAGAGAAGTAATTTATAAAAAAATTAACTTTCAAAATAATACAGAAATGGTTTCTTGCTTCCGGCAAAACAGTTTGCATATCATGAATGGGGCCAACCCGGTATTCTCCGTGGCATCGGCGATTCTCTGCCTCCGATGGGCCGAGTTCCCGACGGCTTGGTTCACTTGTGCTTTTAAAAATTGTGACACTGGCGTCGTGGCTGCTGAAGTAGAGAGTGTCCAGCATGGACATAGCGTGCTGACAGATGTGCCGCTGGCCATGAGGCTTCTGCCAAGGCTGGGGGGAGTAATGGGGACCCATCCGCTGTATGGGTGCGTTCCAGCACAACCAGTCCCATCTCATTGGCTGGGATGTGTGTGGATTGTAATGTGTATGTGCGGCTGCAACTTGTCAGCCTCCCGAGTGTCAATCAGGGACCTGGCAAATCCCACACCATTTTGCATTGGAATGGATTGTGTTCCATGTGGCGTTGGTGCTAGCCCCTCCACAGTCCCCGAATCGGTCCAGGTTCGGCACCAGTTTTGCTGCCGGGAAAGTTCATGAATTCTGCGTCGGCGTCAACGCCTGGGCGGAATTCTCCGACCCCCCCCGCCCGGTCGGAGAATCGCTTTCGGGCCGCGCGAATCGCGCCACGCCGCCCCGATGCCGGGACGTGATTCTCCGGTCAGCCACTAGGGTCGACATGGTTGAGGCGGCACCGGTCGGGGTATACGCTGACTCTCCGTCCCAGGCCGGCACAGGCGGCGCGCCGATTCTCCGGCCTGGATGGGCCGAGCGACCGTCATCAAGAAGCCGAGTCCCGCCGGCGCCGTTCTAACATCCTCTGAGCCGGCGGGACCTCGGTGTTGAAGGGGCCGAGGGCGGCCTGTAGGGGGCGGGGAGGGGGGTCCAACCCCAGTGGGGGCCTCCGTAATGGCCTGGCTTGCGATCGGGGCCCACCAATTGGCGGGCCAGCCTCTCTGCCACCCCGGCCTCCTTTCCTCCGCGCCGACTCCTGTAGTCCTGCTCCATTTGGTGTCGGGGCTGGCGCGGGGAAGAAGGCCATTGCGCATGTGCTAGTTGCCACCAGTGGACCCTGCGTTGATGGGTTCAGGCTGGGATTGCAGCTGGAGTAGCATGGGCCGCCCGATGGGAGAATCCCGTCTCCCGCACTTGGCGGGATGGCCCGATGCCGGCTCCGAGAGCGGTGCTAACCACTCCGGCATCGGGCCGCCTGGAAGTTGCGGAATCCTCCGCATTTCCAGGGGCTAGGCTGGCACCGAAGGGCCGTAGCAGGCTGGCGCATGCGCTGAACTGCTGGCGTGTGTGCTGCGTATGTTCAGGGGGTTTCTTCTCTGCGCCGGCCATGGCGGAGCCTTACAGAGGCGGCGCAGAGAGATTGAGTGCCCCCAAGGCACAGACCCACCCACAGATCGCTGTGCCCCAATCGTGGGCCAGCCTAGCCGCCCTCCAAGCCACTTCCCGCCGGGATGGACCATGTCTATTTCACGCCAGTGGGACTGGCCGGAAATGGGTGGCCGCTCGGCCCATAAGGGCCTGGAGAATTGCCGGGGTGGGGGGGAACTGCCTTCGGCCCCCAACCCCCGGGTCAGAGAATCGCCAGGGGGGCGCCGTGAATCGCATCCCGCCGCTCCGATACCGACTGCCGAATTCTCTGCCGGCGGTTTTCGGGCGGGGTTTACGCGGTGCTGGCCAGGGGCCGTTGCCAGTGCCCCCCCCGACCTTTCTCCGGGCCCTGATGGGCTAAGCAGCCGCCTGTTTTCGGCCAGTCCAACCGTCGTGAAATTGACATGGTCCATCACGGCGGGATCAGGCTGGTAGGCCATCTACCAGAGTCCTGGGGGGGGAATCCGGCCATGGGGGTGGGGGGCCCACAGCGGCCTGGCCCGCGATCGGGGCCCACCGATCTGCAGGCGGGCCTGTGCCATGGGGGGGACTCTTTCCCTCCGCGCCGGCCTCTGTAAGGCTCCACCATGGCCGGTGCAGAGAAGAAACCCCCTGCGCATGCACAAGAACACGCCGGCGGTTCTGTGAATGCGCCGGCCCTTCGGCGCTAGTTGGCGTGGCGCCAACCCCTCCAGCGCTGGCCTAGTCCCCGGAAGTGTGGATGATTCTGCAACTTCTGGATGGCCCGACACCGGAGTGGTTCGTGCCGCTCTTGGCGCCGGCGTTGGGCCATCCGGCCAGTTGCGGGAGAATCCCGCCCTCTGTCCCCAAGCCGGCGTGGGAACGGTGGCAGGAAAACTGCCGCATAATGATGGCCACTGATTCCCCATTTTGCTGGGGGCTAGCAGGGAGGCAGCGTAGAGCACCCGGCTCTAACTGCCGATACGGCCTGGAGAATTGCTGGGTCTGTGGCCGGGCATGCGCACCGCCTGCAGTAGCTACGCCGTGCTTCATGGTGGATGCCGCTCTCAGACCCAGCCGGTGAAATAATCCCCCCCTTCGGCCGGCTACCACGCCCCGGACCGCTCCACCACAGTGCCCTCAGCCCAGAATATGTCCGCCCCTGCCCGCGGATCGGCCCTCCCCTGACTGTGGCGCGCAGAACTGAGTCCGCAGCCACCATACCGAGTTCCTGATGGATGAGATCACACGTGTCCCACGCAGTGGGAAACTCGGCCGGTCAGGAACGGAGCATCGCGGGGCGGGAGGCCGTGGATACAGCACTCGCAGAGTACGCCGCTTTTCAGGGGGCGGAGCATTGTGAGATACCCCGATCGGGGGTTTTCCGTCCCGTCGCTGAACGCGATTTCAGTGTCGGGGATTGGAGAATCCAACCCCTTGAGAATGACTTAATGAAAGGAAGTCCACAAATAAACAATGTCCATAAACATTTCTTTGTCCACTCCTTTAATCACCTCATCAAAATGTTCAATCAGGATCGTCAGGTATGACGACCCTTTAGAAATCCCTGTTCACTCTCTTTGATCAGCTGAAAATTTGCAAAGTCTACCCTTAATTATCGATTCCAATAATTTCCCGATAACATGTTAGGTTAAGTGGTGTATAATTCCCTGGTTTCCATCTCTCACCTTTAACAGCGGACTGACAGGCACAATTTTCCAATCTACATTAACAGGGGCTGGTTTAGCACACTGGGCTAAATCGCTGGCTTTTAAAGCAGACCAAGCAGGCCAGCAGCACGGTTCGATTCCCGCACCAGCCTCCCCGGACAGGCGCCGGAATGTGGCGGCTAGGGGCTTTTCACAGTAACTTCATTGAAGCCTACTCATGACAATAAGCCATTTTCATTTCATTTCAGTTGTTGAACCGAATGAACAATTTTGGATCTGCAATGTTCATAGAATCCCAACTGTGCAGAAGGAGGCCATTCAGCCCATCGAATCTGCAATGACCCACTGAAAGAGCATCCTACCCAGGCCCACTCCTCCACCCTATCCCTGTAATCCCACCTAACCTACACATCTTTGGACTCTTCAGGGGCAATTTTATCATAGTCAATCCATCTAACAGCACATATTTGGACTGTGGGAGGAAACCAGAGCACCCGGAAGAAATCCACGCAGACATGGGGGTCCGGGATTCTCTCAGCCCGGGGCCGTGCCGGAGAACCCCCGTGACCGGCGCGAATCGCACCACGCCACCCCGACGCCGGCACACAATTCTCCGCAGAGTGGAGAATCGGCGCCATAGGCACCGGCGTAGTTGGCGCAGCGCTGGTCACGGGCCATTCTACGTGTCCGGCCCTCCGATTCTCGGGGCGGGATAGACCGAGCAGCCGTCGTGGTAACGCAGAGTCCAGCCGGCGCCGTCTACACCTGCTCTCGGCCGACGGGAACTCAGCGTGGAAGGGTCGGGTGGCGGCCTGTGGCGGGGGAGGCGAGTCCGACCCCGGGGTGGGGGGGGATATGGCCTGGCCCACCAATCGGCGGGCCCGCCTTTCTGTCTCTCGGCCTCCTTTCTTCCGCACCGGCCCCTGCAGCCCTGCGCCATGTTGCGTCGGGGCCGGCGAGGACAAGTGAGACACTGCGCATGCGCGGAAATCGCGCCGGTGGGACTGCGCATGCGCGGGTTCGCGCCAGACCCACTGCGCATGCGCGCATCTCCCGGCGCCCATTCCACAGCCTGATCAGCAGCTGGAGAGGCATGAACCGCTCCAGTACCGTGCTGGCCCCCTGTAGGGACCAGAATTACTGATCCTGGGGCCGCGTTGATGCCATTGAGAAACGCGACGGCGTTTCTGACGGCGACAACACTTAGCCTCAGGATCACAGAATGCCGCCCGGGGAGAAAGTGCAGACTCCACACAGTTACCCGAGGTCAGAATTGAAGCTGGGTTCCTGGTATATTGAGACAGCAGTGCTAATCATTGTGCTACAGTGCTGCCCCTAGTTCTCACGGATTTCCTTTAAAACCCTGCGGTAGAAACTATCGGATCCTGGGCATTTGTTACTCTGAATTTTGTGTTATTCACCATAAGGATTGTGATGAGAACCGATTTTCTGCTCAAAGAGGCAGGACATGTGGAGATTTAAGGTTAAAGGAGATGGCAGAGTGACTTTGCGCCTGGGAGTGAGTTCAGAGACACTGAGAAGAGAGAGTGAACGGACTTTTAAAAGACAGTGGAATACGTATCCTGGTGTGGCAGGGAGAAGAGAGCCTGTGGAAGGGCCAGGGAACTAAATGCACAAGGTTACACATCTGCTGGGAGAATGGCTTAAAGTACTTTAGTACTGATAGTTGATTAATGGGGTGACACCTTTTGTTTGTCTATTAGTTTTCTTACCCTCTGATGATCAGTTCCAGTCCAGACAACGATTGTGACAGGAATTGTGGGGGAACGCAGTGTCAAAGGTCATGAGAAAACAGGCAATCAGTTTCCAGGAAAAAATAAGAACAGTTCATTAGATTATTTAATAAATAATTAAACAGCAACCGACACAGCAACACAGCCCTTTCGATCAACATGATTTATACACCTGACCCTCACCCAATAACTCTGGATAATCAGGATTTCCACATGACAAGCTAATGATCCAGTTAGCTTTTGCACTCTCTCAATGACATCTTTCCCTCCACAACAGAATGTACTGCAGTAAATACTTTGATATTATTCTGCACTGTGTGGGAGTAAGTCTTTCTGTACCGATTACCTCACCATCGCTGGATAGAATACCCAGTGCTGAATGGATTATCCCGGAATTCTCTGGCTGTTGGGATTCTCTTTTCCCACTGGTAGCGCACCCCTGCCCGTGAGTTTCCCAGCAGTGTCGGTGGCTTCAATGAGTTAAGCCAGCCTTCAGTGTTTGGTAGTATCCAGTGTTGATTCATAATCCCAGTGTTGGATGGTTTTCCCAGTATGAGGAGGAATACCTCAATGTGCAGTTGATTTTTTCAGTGTTGCATAGGTTGTGTAAGGTAAAGTCGCCATAGTCCCAGATGGCCATAGGCTGCTTTCCCCTTCGAGGGGGAGAGCGGACTGATGGTGGTTTAAACAGAAGATCAGGCAAGGGACAAGGTTGAGAAGGTGGGGCCTTCATAAATAACCTCAGCAGGGAATGAACCTACGTTGCTGGCCTCGCTCCGCAACTAAGCTAAACTGACCCCCGTATTGTGCCAGTATGGGGTACATTACCCCAGTATGGGGCAGATTGTCCTGATGTTGGGTAGATTGTCCCAGTGTTGGATGGGTTATCCGAGCATTTAAAAAAAAAATTCATTTGGTCTGGGAGACCAGCATTTATTGCTCGTCCCTAATTGCCCATGAACTGAGTGGCTTGCAACACAGTTAAGAGTATGGGGTCTGGAGTCACATGCAGGCCCGATTTCCTTCTCAAAAGAACATTAGTGAACCAGATGGGTTTTTCCAACAATCGGCCATGGTTTCATGGTCACCTTTCGACTTTAATTCCAGATACAGCCAGCGTCAGGAAGGGTTAGGGCCAGGAGGGTCTCAGTTAGGGGAGAGTGTCTGAATCTTACCTCTTCTTCAACAATGCGCTAAAGTCCAGTCCTCCAGCTTCATCACCCGCATCTATGCTACTGTGGAGAGATGAATAAGTTAGAGAGCTGGCAATGGGGAACTGTTCCTCCAAGAACATGGAGTAGATCTCCTGAATACACATTGTACCAATAGTTACTTTTGAATTATGAGAATTTGAGAGTGTGGATTTAACTTTTGAGTCCTTGATTCAGTGGATTCACCTGCTGCTTTTCAAAGGGATTCTGTTTGGTCCTTCATTACCCATTATATATTTACAATATAAAGCTCCCTCTACACTGTCCCCATCAAACACTCCCAGGACAGTTGCAGCACAGGGTTAGATACACAGTAAAGCTCCCTCTACACTGTCCCCATCAGACACTCCCAGGACAGGTACAGCATGGGGTTATACACAGAATAAAGCTCCCTCTACACTGTCCCATCAAACACTCCCAGGACGGTACAGCACAGAGTTAGATACAGAGTAAAGCTCACTCTTCACTGTCCCCATCAAACATACCCAGGACAGGTACAGCACGGAGTTAGATACAGAGTAAAGCTCCCTCTACACTGTCCCCATCAGACACTCCCAGGACAGGTACAGCACGGGGTTAGATACAGAGTAAAGCTCCCTCTACACTGTCCCATCAAACACTCCCAGGACGGTACAGCACAGAGTTAGATACAGAGTAAAGCTCACTCTTCACTGTCCCCATCAAACACTCCCAGGACAGGTACAGCACGGGGTTAGATACAGAGTAAAGCTCCCTCTTCACTGTCCCCATCAAACACTCCCAGGACAGGTACAGCACGGGGTTAGATACAGAGTAAAGCTCCCTCTACACTGTCCCATCAAACACTCCCAGGACAGGTACAGCACGGGGTTAGATTCAGAGTAAAGCACCCTCTACACTGTCCCCATCAAACACTCCCAGGACAGGTACAGCACAGTGTAAGATACAGAGTAAAGCTCCCTCTACACTGTCCCCCTCAGACACTCCCAGGACAGATACAGCACGGGGTTAGACACAGAAAAAAGCTCTCTCTACACTGTCCCCATCAAACACTCCCACGACGGGTACAGCACAGGGTTAGATACAGAGTAAAGCTCACTCTTCACTGTCCCCATCAAACATACCCAGGACAGGTACAGCACAGGGTTAGATACACAGCAAAGCTCCCTCTTCACTGTCCCCATCAAACACTCCCAGGACAGGTACAGCACGGGGTTAGATACAGAGTAAAGCTCCCTCTTCACTGTCCCCATCAAACACTCCCAGGACAGGTACAGCACGGGGTTAGACACAGAATAAAGCTCCCTCTACACTGTCCCCATCAGACACTCCCAGGACAGGTACAGCACAGGGTTAGACACAGAATAAAGCTCCCTCTACACTGTCCTATCAAACACTTCCAGGGTTAGATTAACAGTAAAGCTCCCTCTCCACTGTCCCATCAAACACTCCCAGGACGGGTACAGCACAGGGTTAGATACAGAGTAAAGCTCCCTCTACACTGTCCCCATCAAACGCTTCCTGGACAGGTACAGCACGGGGTTAGATACAGAGTAAAGCTCACTCTTCACTGTCCCCATCAAACATACCAGGACAGGTACAGCACGGGGTTAGATACAGAGTAAAGCTCCCTCTACACTGTCCCCATCAAACACTCCCAGGACAGGTACAGCACGGGGTTAGATACAGAGTAAAGCCCCCTCTACACTGTCCCATCAAACACTCCCAGGACAGGTACAGCACAGAGTTAGATACAGAGTAATGCCCCCTCTACACTGTCCCATCAAACACTCCCAGGACAGGTACAGCACAGGGTTAGATACAGAGTCAAGCTCCCTCTACACTGTCCCCATCAAACACTCCCAGGACAGGTACAGCTCGGGGTTAGATACAGAGTCAAGCTCCCTCTACACTGTCCCCATCAAACACCCCCAGGACAGGTACAGCTCGGGGTTAGATACAGAGTAAAGCTCCCTCTACACTGTCCCCATCAAACACTCCCAGGACGGATACAGCACGGGGTTAGATACAGAGTAAAGCTCCCTCTACACCGTCCCCATCAAACACTCCCAGGACAGGTACAGCACAGGGTTAGATACAGAGCAAAGCTCCCTCTTCACTGTCCCCATCAAACACTCCCAGGACAGGTACAGCACAGAGTTAGATACAGAGTAAAGCTCCCTCTACACTGTCCCCATCAAACACTCCCAGGACAGGTACAGCACGGGGTTAGATACAGAGTAAAGCTCCCTCTACACCGTCCCCATCAAACACTCCCAGGACAGGTACAGCACGGGGTTAGATAGAGAGTAAAGCTCCCTCTACACTACACTGTTCCCATCAAACACTCCCAGGACAGGTACAGCACGGGGTTAGATAGAGAGTAAAGCTCCCTCTACACCGTCCCCATCAAACACTCCCAGGACAGGTACAGCACGGGGTTAGATACAGAGTAAAGCTCCCTCTACACTGTTCCCATCAAACACTCCCAGGACAGGTACAGCACGGGGTTAGATACAGAGTAAAGCTCCCTCTACACTGTTCCCATCAAACACTCCCAGGACAGGGACAGCACAGGGTTAGACAGAGGATAAAGCTCCCTCTACACTGTCCCCATCATACACTCCCAGGTCAGGCACAGCACGGGTTAGATACAGAGTAAAGCTCCCTCTACACTGTCCCCAACAAACACTCCCAGGACAGGTACAGCACGGGGTTAGGTACAGAGTAAAGCTCCCTCTACACCGTCCCCATCAAACACTCCCAAGACAGGTACAGCACAGGGTTAGGTACAGAGTAAAGCTCCCTCTACACTGTCCCCATCAAACACTCCCAGGACAGGTACAGCACAGGGTTAGATACAGAGTAAAGCTCCCTCTACACTGTACCCACCAAACACTCCCAGGACAGGAACAGCACAGGGTTAGATACAGAGCAAAGCTCCCTCTACACTGTCCCCATCAAACACTCCCAGGACAGGTACAGCACAGGGTTAGATATAGAGTAAAGTTCCCTCTACATTGTTCCCATCAAACACTCCCAGGACAGGTACAGCACAGGGTTAGATACAGAGTAAAGCTCCCTCTACACTGTCCCCATCAAACACTCCCAAGACAGGTACAGCAAAGGTTTATATACACAGCAAAGCTCCCTCTACACTGTCCCCAACAAACACTCCCAGGACAGGTACAGCACGGGGTTAGATACAGAGTAAAGCTCCCTCTACACTGTCCCCATCAAACACTCCCAGGACAGGTACAGCACAGGGTTAGATACAGAGTAAAGCTCCCTCTACACTGTCCCCATCAAACACTCCCAGAACAGGTACAGCACGGGGTTAGACAGATGATAAAGCTCCTCTACACTGTCCCCATCAGGCACTCCCAGGACAGGTACAGCATGGGGTTAGATACAGAGTAAACATACTGGTCACTGCTGTTAGAGTTTGGCTCCCTCCTCTAATATCATTGATTGGCGATCCCACCTCACTCTGTAATGACAGCTGATCAGGGGCTGGGTGGATTGTTTGTAAAGAGTGGCAAATGCCAATGTTTCTCTTCGATAGAGTGGCGCAGTCATTGGTGCTCAAATTGCTGTCAGGATGCCCACATCATTGGCAGTGCCAATATCAATTGCCCCTTATCTTTGTCTGAGCAGGTGCTAAGGGATGTACTGGTTTAGCTATCGAGTCCTGTTGGACCACATTACAGCCCTGGTACCAGAGGCCCACATCTATCCTTAAACAGATTTCTCATTCTTACCCAGGTCAGATCTGCTCTGTGCTTCAGTCGGACATTCAGAGACATTTACCGAACAAAACCTATTTCTTCAACATTCTTCCATCTAGATTTCTCATTGTGTCAGAGGTGTCACTGCTCTAACAGGTCAGCATGCCAGCGCAGTGGGAGTGCCCCTCGTTATTCATGCTGTGAAAATGGACTCAATGCAGCAATGTGAGAGTTGGCAATGTGTTAGCATGTAGGAAGGAGAGTGTGTGACAGGGCAGAGAGGGGCAGGGGAGAGCGAAGGGTAGGGGAGGAGTGAAAGGGAAGCGGGTGAAAGGGAAGCGGGTGAAAGGGAAGTGGGTGAAAGGGCAGAGGGTGAAAGGGCAGAGGGTGAAAGGGAAGTGGGTGAAAGGGCAGAGGGTGAAAGGGCAGAGGGTGAAAGGGCAGAGGGTGAAAGGGCAGAGGGTGAAAGGGAAGTGGGTGAAAGGGAAGCGGGTGAAAGGGCAGAGGGTGAAAGGGCAGAGGGTGAAAGGGAAGTGGGTGAAAGGGCAGAGGATGAAAGGGCAGAGGATGAAAGGGCAGAGGGTGAAAGGGCAGAGGGTGAAAGGGCAGAGGGTGAAAGGGCAGAGGGTGAAAGGGCAGAGGGTGAAAGAGCAGAGGATGAAAGGGCAGAGGGTGAAAGGGCAGAGGGTGAAAGGGCAGAGGGTGAAAGGGCAGAGGGTGAAAGGGCAGAGGGTGAAAGGGAAGCGGGTGAAAGGGAAGCGGGTGAAAGGGCGGAGGGTGAAAGGGCAGAGGGTGAAAGGGCAGAGGGTGAAAGGGCAGAGGGTGAAAGGGAAGTGGGTGAAAGGGCAGAGGGTGAAAGGGCAGAGGGTGAAAGGGCAGAGGGTAAAAGGGCAGAGGGTGAAAGGGCAGAGGGTGAAAGGGCAGAGGGTGAAAGGGAAGTGGGTGAAAGGGCAGAGGGTGAAACAGGTGGAAGTGGACAGAGAATGGAATGAAGGGAGGGGCAAAAGGGGAGGGTGAAGGTATGGAGAGGGGTAGTGTGAGGATAGGTGAAGGGGAGAGTGTGGTGCAGGAGTTTGCATAGAGGAAGGGAGCAAGGGGTTTGAAAGCTGTGCAATGGGAGTAGATGCTGTGGGCTGGGGTGGACCTAAAGATAAAGATAGGTAATAGGATGTAGGAGGGCATCAGATAGACCCGAGGTAAAGTGGGTGAAGGGAGGTTTCGGTAGAGGGGGTTAGGGTGAGAGTTAAGGGTTGTGATTTTGGATGGATCAATTTTGACTGGAGCGGTATCAGTAGTTGGGGTGTGGGCTGGGATATGGTTGGAGGAGTAAGGGGGTGAGGTGTTTGGGTTTGGAGTCGTGTGGAGGTGGAGAGTGGTTCACTGCCAGTGTTATTCTACTGGGTTACTGATGTGACTCGGTGATCGCCTCTCAGTCCAGCAGCCTCCAGAATCACCCCCACAAGGCAGGCCTCACTCTTACAGTCCAAATATTGGGAGAGATTCTGGCATTGCCGTTTAGTCAGCTCACTGATCCCGATTCTTAAAGGAGTCACCACCTTGGTCACGAGCAGAGATTCCCATGATTATTTGTGTCTTTTCCGTGTTTATCATTGGCCAATCAGGAGACCTGGGAACTCCCACCAAGGTTGCTGCCCCGTTAAGAGCTGGGATTGAGTGCCGCTGTATAATGTTACTACCTGGTACTGGTCCCCATCCTCTTCCGAAATCCCACTGCTGCCAAGCTCCTAGACATAGTTTGAATGACAAGTTAGCGATCAGACAGATCGCAGCAACAAACCCAAGCACAGTCTGAATGTTCACCCACGCTCTACACATTCAAATCCATTTAACTAACTGAATTGAACAGGTAACACTGAAGAATAGGCCAAGGAGGTGGAGGGAAGACAGGAAGAGTCAGGAGGGGGAGGGGGAATGGGGGAACAGGCTGCTTTGCCTCATCAAGCACCAAATCAATGACTGTCACAGTCAACCAGTAGTCTCCAGCTTGAATCAATACTCTGACACATTTGACCAATCAGCTTCCACAATAGACACATATCCTGGGTCAATAAGCTGCAGTTTGAAATCCACATTTACATGGGGCCAAGATTGACCATGTTGGATCAGCCACTCCCACAAGTACAGCCCAAATGGGGTTGCATACAAGTTGTAGGAAACACACTGGCACAGTGGTTAACAATGCTGCCTCACAGGACCTGGGTTTAATTCCAACCTCATGTGACTGTCTGTGTGGAGTTTGCATGTTCTCCCGGTATCTGCATAGGTTTCCTCTGGGTGTTCCAGTTTATTCCCACAGTCCAGAGAGGTGGATTGGCCATGCTAAAATTGCCCCTTGATGTCCAAAGATGTGCGGTTCTGTGGATTGGCCATGTTAAATTAGTGTTCAAAGGCGCACAGATTAGGTGGATTGGCCATGTTAAATTAGTGTTCAAAGACACGCAGATTAGGTGGATTGGCCATGTTAAATTAGTGTTCAAAGATACGCAGGTTAGGTGGATTGGCCATGTTAAATTAGTGTTCAAAGACACGCAGATTAGGTGGATTGGCCATGTTAAATTAGTGTTCAAAGACACGCAGATTAGGTGGATTGGCCATGTTAAATTAGTGTTCAAAGACATGCAGATTAGGTGGATTGGCCATGTTAAATTAGTGTTCAAAGACACGCAGAATAGGTGGATTGGCCATGTTAAATTAGTGTTCAAAGACACGCAGATTAGGTGGATTGGCCATGTTAAATTAGTGTTCAAAGACATGCAGAATAGGTGGATTGGCCATGTTAAATTCGTGTTCAAAGACACGCAGAATAGGTGGATTGGCCATGTTAAATTAGTGTTCAAAGATACACAGATTAGGTGGATTGGCCATGTTAAATTAGTGTTCAAAGACACGCAGATTAGGTGGATTGGCCATGTTAAATTAGTGTTCAAAGATACGCAGATTAGGTGGATTGGCCATGTTAAATTAGTGTTCAAAGACACGCAGATTAGGTGGATTGGCCATGTTAAATTAGTGTTCAAAGACACGCAGATTAGGTGGATTGGCCATGTTAAATTAGTGTTCAAAGATACGCAGATTAGGTGGATTGGCCATGTTAAATTAGTGTTCAAAGACACGCAGGTTAGGTGGATTGGCCATGTTAAATTAGTGTTCAAAGATACGCAGGTTAGGTGGATTGGCCATGTTAAATTAGTGTTCAAAGATACGCAGGTTAGGTGGATTGGCCATGTTAAATTAGTGTTCAAAGACACGCAGGTTAGGTTATGGGGTTAAGGGGATAGAGTGGAAGGGGGAGCGGCTGGATAGGGTATTCTTTCGGAGGGTTGGTGCAGACTCAATGGGCTGAATGACCTCCTAACGCACTGTTTGGACTCTACGGATTCTGTGAAGTCATCTAGCAACTGAGCAGGGGTGAGACCCAGGTGACAGCCATAGGTTGCTGAGGATGGTGGAAGCCTGACTGACTGAAGATACAGATATCAGTGCCAGCACCCAGGCTATAGACTGGGCAGCACAAATTGAACCGAGTCAGGACTCCAAGCTCCCGAGCAGTACAGACACAAGTTCGGTTCTGTGATGAGGACTTTACCTCAGCATTTGCCATCTCTGATTTTGTTCCTGGTCCCGAGGGTAAAGTATTGCTGTGGGGCTTGCCAAGTATAGAATCGAGCATCAAACAGACTTCAGTAAGTTAGAAACACATTTCACATCTACAATTCCAAGAGAGTCACTTACGTGCGTCTGAACTGAGACAAAATGTCCATTTCCTCGTGCACTGGGACCTCTGGGATTAGAACATGCCACAGTTAACAACATTTCCTGAGTAGGTTAACAAATAGTAAGTAGATAGAAAACTGTCCCATTCACCCATCACCCCTGTGCTCACTCACCTTCCTTCACTCCAGGTTATACAACACTGATTGAAAATTCAACCTCCATGACCACGCCCCGGACCCCCTCCTCCGTCTCTGTAATTACCAGCCTGACAACCCTCCAAGAAATCTGCACCCCTCCAATTCTGCGCTGGAGTGTATACAGAACAGGTTTGAGAGGCTGACTTTGGCCAACTCCTGTCCAAATATTCACTGCCCGATTTTAATTGGTCCATCCTTAGTGGCTGTCCCTTCAGCGTTCCACCCTGAAGGTCTGAAATTCTCGCCCTTAACCTCTGCAGCAGCTTTTATACCAGTGTGGACAAAATGCCTCCAACTGTCATCAACCCCTCCTCCCCCAACCCCACCACCCTGGAGAACAGGCCGTTCAATTATGTCTGTCACCCACTCCCCCATCACCCTGGAGAACAGGCCGTCTGATATGTCTGCCCTCCGCTTCTCCCTCTTCCCCACCACCCTGGAGAACAGGCCGTTCGATTATGACTGTCACCCACTCCCCCAGCTACCCTGGAGAACAGGGGCTGGATCTCCACCCCGTTTGGCGCAGGGTTGGGGGGGGGGGGGGGGAGAATCCAATTTGACGCCAAAGTCGGGACCGGCGATACCTGAGAATCGGCGTGTGTGCGTAGTACTCCGCCCGACTGGGGGGCCCATTGCCAGAGGCTCGCCCAGCGGTCCTCCTCTTCTGACCGGCTAAGTTCCCGACGGCGTGGAACTAACATGCTATGGCCGATCGGGATGCTTGCGTGGCGGCTGCGGACTCAGTCCACGGCCACCCTGATTGGGGGGGGGGGGGGGGGGGGGGGGGATCGGGCACCACTTTATGGGTGGATAGGGGGAGAGATCGGGCCAGTCAGATCTTCGGGGCGCGCGACGGATTGGGGGCGGCTACATTTAAAAGCTGCCTCCGCAGTCCGAGTCCGCCATCGTGCCCCGACCGTGGCCGCTGGAGGCTGCCGCCGTGCGCATGCGCGGACTCCAGACTGGAAGTGTATTTGCTTGTATCTACAGATAAAACTGCATGAATCATTCCGGGTTCCTGCTAGCCCCCTGCAGCTGAGTGAATCGACTGTCCTTTTTTATTGGAAACTTGGGGGTGAAACACCAGCATTATTACGCCAGAGTGGGGACATAGCGACATAGCGCATTTTGGAAGAATCCAGCCCAGGGTGTATGACTGTATCTGTCACCCCCTCCCCCACCATCCTGGAGAACAGGCCTCTGCCACTCCCTCCTCACTCTTCCCCACCATCCTGGAGAACATTATAAACATTTACCACAT
This sequence comes from Scyliorhinus canicula, assembly GCF_902713615.1. Lineage (NCBI taxonomy): Eukaryota > Metazoa > Chordata > Chondrichthyes > Carcharhiniformes > Scyliorhinidae > Scyliorhinus > Scyliorhinus canicula. The sequence goes on from NC_052154.1 coordinate 97,653,426, forward strand.
CAAAGAGAGGCAAGTGCAGTGAAATCATACGCTTGAATGATTAGAATGCACTTAGTGTTTGGGATGCACTTCAATCTCTTTGATGTGGTCAATGTTCACAAATGTTGGGGTTTCACCACTTAGGCCACTGAAGCGTGAAGGGATATAGAACATAGAATATAGAACAGTACAGCACAGAACAGGCCCTTCGGCCATCGATGTTGTGCTGAGCATTGCCCAAAACCAAGATCAAGCTATCCCACTCCCTGTCATTCTGGTTTGCTCCATGTGCCTATTCAATAACCGCTTGAAAGTTCCTAAAGTGTCCGACTCCATTATCACAGCAGGCAGTCCATTCCACACCCTAACCACTCTCTGAGTAAAGAACCTACCTCGGACATCTCTCCTATATCTCCCACCCTGAATCTTGTAGTTATGGCCCTTTGGAACAACTACATCCACCCGAGGAAATAATCTCTCAACGTCCACTCTATCTATCCCCCTCATCATCTTATATACCTCTATTAAGTCACCTCTCATCCTCCTCCGCTCCAAAGAGAAAAGCCCTAGCTCCCTCAACCTTTCCTCATAAGACCTATCCTGCAAACCAGGCAGCATCCTGGTAAATCTCCTTTGCACCCTTTCCAATGCTTCCACATCCTTCCGAGAACGAGGTGACCAGAACTGCACACAATACTCCAAATGTGGTCTCACCAGGGTCCTGTACAGTTGCAACATAACCCTGCGGCTCTTAAACTCAAGCGCCCTGTTAATAAATGCTAACACACTATAGGCCTTCTTCACGGCTCTATCCACTTGAGTGGCAACCTTCAGAGATCTGTGGACATGAACCCCAAGATCTCTCTGTTCCTTCACATACTTCAGAACCCTGCCGTTGACCTTGTAATCCGCATTCAAATTTTTTTCTACCAAAATGAATCACCTCGCACTTATCAGGGTTAAACTCCATCTGCCATTTTTCGGCCCAGCTCTGCATCCTATCCATGTCTCTTTGCAGCCTACAACAGCCCTCCACCTCATCCACTACTCCACCAATCTTGGTGTCATCAGCAAATGTACTGACCCACCCTTCAGCCCCCTCCTCCAAGTCATTGATAAAAATCACAAATAGCAGAGGACCCAGCACTGATCCCTGTGGTACACCCCTGGTGACTGGGCTCCAGGATGAAAATTTTCCATCCACCACCACCCTCTGTCTTCTATGTGATAGCCAGTTACTGATCCAATCGACCAAATTTCCCTCTATGCCATGCCTCCTTACTTTCTGCATGAGCCGACCATGGGGCACCTTATCAAACGCCTTACTAAATCCATGTATACGACATTAACTGCTCTACCTTCATCTACACACTTAGTTACCTCCTCAAAGAATTCAATCAAATTTGTGAGGCAAGATTTACCCTTCACAAATCCGTGTTGACTATCCCGGATTAAGCTGCAAGTTAGGGGTGGTCTATACCCCGAGAATGAGCCAAAACCCTGGAGAATGATCTAAAACTTCTAAGTTGCTTTAATATCTCCTCTACATTGGTGAGTGGATCCGTTGTATACAATAACAGATCAAGGACACCCGTGCTCCCTCCATCCCCCCTCTATCTCTCTCCACTCCGTAGATTACCTCAATGCTATGGCCAGAGGCTCAATTACCAAGGCAAACAATAGCGGGGACATACAATGGGCAACCCTGCTTCATACCCCTATTCAATTGGAAATATCCTAAGATCAGCGCATTTGCGGTGGGAGCCTTTTATTGAATCAAAGCTGCAGATGGTTTGTACAAGTTTCCAATCAGTGACCACTACTCGAAATCTATGAATGGCTTGCAGATAGTGGACCTGTGGGATTCAGATTGTAGGCACAAATGTTCTTCTTCAAGGAATAGACACGTGGAGTTGCAAGGTATGTATTACAGCTGCAATGATTCCCACTGCCTCGTCTGAACTAGCTTCCCGACAGGGGTCCCTTTTTTAGGGGGAGGGGTGGGGGGTTAATTTGGGGAGTCTGTGGAGGGGGCTTCTTTAGGCTGGGGGTGCGTGTCTCTATTATAGGGGTCCTTGTGAGGGGCTCTACTAGAGGAGATGTGGGCAGGCAGTGAATTTTGGGGTGGGAGTGCCCCTCAGATGGGCTTAGACGTTCTCTATCATTGTGGCCCTGGTTTGGTGGATCTCGCAGTGAATCAAGGGAGTCAGCCCATCATATGGTCCTCCAGGTCAGGTTCGCGATTGCCGACACCACGAATGATCCGCACCCGCGAGATTCTGGCTGTGGGGACCGAGAATCACGGGAAGCTGAAGCATAGGGCGCTGCTCCCACTAAGTCATGAAGACCCATTTGCATTTATTTACGCCCCCATGCCAGCTTGCATTGTGGATCGCGTTTGGCGCCGATCCTGATTTTCCCCTGACACTTGATTCTCTGTCCCATCAGGGAATGCATTCCCGGAATCCCAGGACGGAGAATGCCACCCTTTATCTTTCTCTCCTTGTGACATTGCCCATCTCCCCTTCCCCTGTGCACCATCATCCATTTTGTCCTTTAATCTTGTCTGCCTTCCACCCTATCGTGCAGCTTTCTGTTTTGTTCTTGATCCCCCTTTGCCTCCTATTACGATCCCAGTGCAGATCCCAGCAGTGGCTATGATACTGAACCGAAACACCAATATTTTAGTTTAATTGTAAGACTGTGCGGAGAGAACGATTCACTTCAGGAGTGATTAGGTGAGGAATGGGGCTTTTAAAATAAAATGTTTATTATGAATACAAAATTATTGTTATTAACTTCATACCCAAAAAGAACAGCTTACAATTACCCCATAAACACGACTACTGTAGGAGAATTGTGGACTCAGCGTCAGGCAGATCACAACTCAACTCCTCTCTCTCCCCAAAGCTTTCTCAAAAAACTGCCTCTCTAAAGCTTTTCAAAATGTCTCCCTGCGTTCCTTGGCTCCACCCAGCAATGACCTCATCTCCCTAAGCTGAAAAACAAATGATCTCTGCAGGCTGCAAAGCTCATTAACTCCCCAGGGACTTTTGCAGTCAAACCACAGTCCATTAGTCCAGACTGAAAACACATTCCTTTGTCAATTTCACCTTCTGGCTGCTAAAAGCACACAGGTCCTGCAAAACAGATAAAAAACTACAAACAAACATAACCACTGCAGTCAAACACACTCTAACCCCAGGCTTTTAACCCAGAAGCTGCCCAATACCAAGAATCCAATATTTCTAAAGTCTTCCAATCATCACACCTCCCCTGTATTGTCTTAAAATCTATTAACATTTCCAACCTGTCTCAGTTCTAACAAAGGGGCTGGATTCTCCGTTTGGTAGACGAGGGCCGGTATTCTCCGAGCCTCCGTGCCAAAATTGCGCTTGGCGCGGGGGCGGAGAGTGGGGCGTCAGACCCGCAATCGGATCCGACGTGGGACGCGAACCTCCGGCAACCGGATTCTCCGCAGTCGGCCGGCCGAGTTCCCACCGGCATGGTTCACATATGGTTCCCCCCGGCGGGAGCTCGGCATTGTGGCTGCGGTGGCCGTCCTGGATGAGGGCGGGGGGGGAATCAGTCTCTGGAGGGGGCCTCCACGACAGCTAGGTCCGCGATTGGGGGCCACCGATCAGTGGGTGTGCATGATCTGGGGGGACCTCTTCCGTGCCGGCCTGCTGTGTGAGCCCGCCATGTCGCGCCGGGCCGGCGCGGAAGGTTCCGCCGCTCGCATGTGCGGACCCGTGGCCGGAAGTGCAGGCCCACGTATCAGCCGCCAGAGCTGCGTGGAGCAATCCAGCGCTGTGCTGGCCCCCTGCGGCCCACGGATTCGCTGGGCGGTGTTTACGTCGGCATCAACACTTAGCCATGGTTTTGAAGAATCCCGGCTTAAGTCTCCGCTCCGGCGTGAAAACGGTGGCGTTTTACGCCAGGACATCTGGTGCAAAACGGCCACCGATTCGCCATTTTGCTGGGGGCTAGCAGGGAGGTAGTGTAGAGCTCCCAGCTCAAGCTGCTGATACAGCCCGCTGCATTGCCGGGTCCGTGGCCGCGGATGCGCACGGCGGCGGCCTACAGCGGCTGCGCTGTGCTTCATGGTGGACTCAGCCCGCGGACCCGAATTGCAAAAATAGTCTCCGCCTTCGGCCTCTCGCATCATTGGGCTTCTCTGCCCCCTTGACGAACGCGATTTTGACGTCGGGGAGTGGAGAATCCTGCCCAGGGTCATTGATCCGAAACGTTTACACAGTTTCTCTCTCCCAGAAAATTGGGAGCCTTGCCAGTGAAGTGGAACATTTCAAATCCTATACTGTTGTGGTTATTATGGGATACAAAAGTGTCATGTGAGAGTACCTTTAAGAAATGGGTGTTTATAAATGTGTGTGTATATAAATATCTGCAGTGAGAGTACCTTTAAGAAATGGGTGTTTATTACTGCAGTGATGTCAGAGAGTGGGTGGAGCTGGGATGTCTGTCAGCTTTTTACTTTCCTTTTAAGCTGTTTGCTGCAAGGTGTGTTTTTAGTTTCGTTTTTCAGAGCTGGATAGCTGCAGTCACAGCCAGAAGGGGTATTAGTCTCTCTCTCTGTAATATAAAGATCCTTTCATGACTTAAACCTAATAACTGCCCTCAGTAGTGACTTTAACCTGATGTGCTTCTGTTAAAGGTTACGTTTTTAAGTCTTATGGATGTTAAAAGGAAAGCTTAAAGGTTTACTTAGTGTTGTAGTCTTTGGGGGTTGTACTTGAATTGATAGTTGCGAAGATGTTCACTGTATGTTTTAAAAAGGTTAACTTAGTTCATAGAATAAACATTGTTTTGCTTTAGAAAATACTTTTCCATTTCTGCTGTACCATACCTGTAGAGTGGGCCGTGTGCTCCCCATACCACAATCTATTAACAGTTGTGGGTCAGATGAACTCTATGATACACTTTAGGGTTCATTAAACCCTGGCCCATAACAGAAGACTCAGGCCTCCATCGGGAGTCATTGTTCAGGCAGATTGAACTCACCATGTACACTCAACTCAAAGTTGCAGCAATCAAACTTATCCTTGTCACTGACTTCACATCGATAACCTCCAGCATCGTTAGTCTTTGCCTGTATGATCTGCATCTCGAAGGTGTAAACCTGTGGAAACCAGGCCAGGGAGGCAGCAATGTTAGTCTCGTCTGAAGATACGTCAGCAGATTTAGATTGTCTCAGCCTGGTCTGTTACCGAATGCACACTGCCATACCCTGCGCGTAGATCCCGGTTCCTCAGAGATACCCCTCAGAGAGAAATCTCCCTTCTGTATCGGTCTCTCTAATACTGACTGTGCCCAACAACAGTTACACACTTAGCTCTCACGCTGGCTCTTTCCACAGCCCAGCAGATCTGAGCTGACAACTCACCCTGTTGTAGGGAAGGGGTGGCTGTTCACTATTGCCAGAGGGTGTAGGGTGACTGTTCACTATTGGCCGAGGGGGTAGGGTGACTGTTCACTATTGACCGAGGGGGTAGGGTGACTGTTCACTATTGACCGAGGGGGTAGGGTGACTGTTCACTATTGACCGAGGGGTAGGGTGACTGTTCACTATTGACCGAGGGGGTAGGGTGACTGTTCACTATTGACCGAGGGGGTAGGGTGACTGTTCTCTATTGACCGAGGGGGTAGGGTGACTGTCACTATTGGCCATGGAGTAGGGTGACTGTTCACTATTGACCGAGGGGGTAGGGTGACTGTTCACTATTGCCTGAGGGGGTAGGGTGACTGTTCACTATTGGCCGAGGGGGTAGGGTGACTGTTCACTATTGACCGAGGGGGTAGGGTGACTGTTCACTATTGACCGAGGGAGTAGGGTGACTGTTCACTATTGACCGAGGGGTAGGGTGACTGTTCACTATTGACCGAGGGGGTAGGGTGACTGTTCTCTATTGACCGAGGGGGTAGGGTGACTGTCACTATTGGCCATGGAGTAGGTTGACTGTTCACTATTGACCGAGGGGGTAGGGTGACTGTTCACTATTGACCGAGGGGGTAGGGTGACTGTTCACTATTGACCGAGGGGGTAGGGTGACTGTTCTCTATTGACCGAGGGGGTAGGGTGACTGTTCACTATTGACTGAGGGGGTAGGGAGACTGTCACTATTGGCCGAGGGGGTAGGGTGACTGTTCACTATTGGCCGAGGGGGTAGGATGACTGTTCACTATGGACCGAGGGGGTAGGGTGATTGTCCACTATTGGCCATGGAGTAGGGTAGGGTGACTGTTCACTATTGACTGAGGGGGTAGGGTGACTGTTCACTATTGACCGAGGGGGTAGGGTGACTGTTCACTACTGACCAAGGGTGTAGGGTGACTGTTCACTATTGACCGAGGGGGTAGGGTGACTGTTCACGATTGACCGAGGGGGTAGGGTGACTGTTCACTATTGGCCATGGAGGAGGAATGATTGTTCACTGTTAGCCGTGGGAGATGGTGGCTGTTCACTATTGACCCTGGGGGTTGTGAATGCTCACTATTGGCCACGGGGCGTTGGTGACTGTTCATTATTGGCCGTGGGGATTGGTGAATATTCACCATTGTCTGTGGGGGATGATGACTGTTCACTATTGGCAATGGGGGAGGGCTGACTGTACACGATTGGTTACCTTTGTGTTCCGATCATACGTCTCCCTCAGCTGCAGGTGTGCCCCGGTTTTACTGGCCAGGTCCATCCATTTGCCTTTGAACCATCGGATGTTGGGTTTCCTCAGGATGTTGGTGCCTTGAACTTGGCACGTAAAGCTGATGTCAGACCCTATTAAACCATAATAATACACAACCAATTAGAGACAGCCAGCCAGACACAACCAATTAGAGACAGCCAATCAGAGACAGCTAGTAATGGGAGAGCAAACACTTGGGGGTTCATGTGGAGGGCAAATAGCGAGGGGGTATGTGAGGGGGTGTGGTCAGTAAAACGGTGGTCTGCTGGGGGTTCTCAGTGAGGGGGGATCCATGTGGCGGGAGGGTAAATGTGAGCGGGGGTCAATATGAGGGGGCGTCAACGTGAGGGGTTGTGATCACTTGAGAGGACAGGGTCCCTGTGAGGGAGGTTTCTGTGAAGGGGTTTAACTGTGAGGGGTCAGGGTCTCTGTGAAGGGTTCACTGTGAGGGGGGTGTCCGAGAGGGGGGTCTCTGAGAGGGAGGGGGTCTCTGAGAGGGGGGGTTCTCCAAGAGGGTGGGTTCTCCAAGAGAGGGGGGGGGGGGTTCTCCGAGAGGGGGAGTCTCTGTGACGGGGGAGGCTCTGTGAGGGGTGAGTCCCTGTCAGGGGGGAGGCTCTGTGAGGGGTGAGTCCCTGTCAGGGGGGAGGCTCTGTGAGGGGTGAGTCCCTGTCAGGGGGGAGGCTCTGTGAGGGGAGAGTCCCTGTCAGGGGGGAGGCTCTGTGAGGGGTGAGTCCCTGTCAGGGGGGAGGCTCTGTGAGGGGAGAGTCCCTGCCAGGGGGGAGGCTCTGTGAGGGGTGAGTCCCTGTGAGGGGTGAGTCCCTGTCAGGGGGGAGGCTCTGTGAGGGGGGAGGCTCTGTGAGGGGGGAGTCCCTGTGAGGGGAGAGGCTCTGTGAGGGGGGAGGGTCTGTGAGGGGGGAGGCTCTGTGAAGGGGGAGGCTCTGTGAGGGGGAGGGTCTGTGAGGGGGGAGGGTCTGTGAGGGGGAGGCTCTGTGAAGGGGGAGGCTCTGTGAAGGGGGAGGCTCTGTGAGGGGGGAGGGTCTGTGAGGGGGGAGGCTCTGTGAGGGGGGAGGCTCTGTGAGGGGGGAGGCTCTGTGAAGGGGGAGGGTCTGTGAGGGGAGAGGGTCTGTGAGGGGGAGGCTCTGTGAGGGGGGAGGCTCTGTGAGGGGAGAGGGTCTATGAGAGGAGAGGGTCTGTGAGGGGAGAGTCTCTGTGAGGGGGGAGGCTCTGTGAGGGGGGAGGGTCTGTGAGGGGGAGGCTCTGTGAGGGGGGAGGCTCTGTGAGAGGGGAGGCTCTGAGAGGGGAGAGGGTCTATGAGAGGAGAGGGTCTGTGAGGGGAGAGGGTCTGTGAGGGGAGAGGGTCTAGAGGGTCTGTGAGGGGAGAGGGTCTGTGAGGGGAGAGGGTCTGTGAGGGGAGAGGGTCTGTGAGGGGAGAGGGTCTGTGAGGGGAGAGGGTCTGTGAGGGGGGAGGGTCTGTGAGGGGAGAGTCTCTGTGAGGGGAGAGGCTCTGTGAGGGGGAGGTTCTGTGAGGGGAGAGTCCCTGTGAGGGGAGAGGGTCTGTGAGGGGAGAGGGTCTGTGAGGGGAGAGGGTCTGTGAGGGGGGAAGCTCTGTGAGGGGAGAGGGTCTGTGAGGGGAGAGGGTCTGTGAGGGGGGAGGGTCTGTGAGGGGAGAGTCTCTGTGAGGGGGAGGCTCTGTGAGGGGGGAGAGTCTGTGAGGGAGGAGGCTCTGTGAGGGGAGAGGGTCTGCGAGGGGGGAGGCTCTGTGAGGGGAGAGTCTCTGTGAGGGGAGAGGCTCTGTGAGGGGGAGGTTCTGTGAGGGGAGAGTCTCTGTGAGGGGGGAGGGTCTGTGAGGGGAGAGGGTCTGTGAGGGGAGAGGGTCTGTGAGGGGGGAGGCTCTGTGAGGGGAGAGGGTCTGTGAGGGGAGAGTCTCTGTGAGGGGGACGCTCTGTGAGGGGAGAGTCTCTGTGAGGGGGGAGGGTCTGTGAGGGGAGAGGGTCTGTGAGGGGAGAGGGTCTGTGAGGGGGGAGTCTCTGTGAGGGGGGAGGCTCTGTGAGGGGGGAGTCTCTGTGAGGGGGGAGGCTCTGTGAGGGGGGAGGCTCTGTGAGGGGGAGGCTCTGTGAGGGGAGAGGGTCTGTGAGGGGGGAGGCTCTGTGAGGGGAGAGGGTCTGTGAGGGGAGAGTCTCTGTGAGGGGAGAGGGTCTGTGAGGGGAGAGGCTCTGTGAGGGGAGAGTCTCTGTGAGGGGGGAGGCTCTGTGAGGGGAGAGGGTCTGTGAGCGGGGAGGGTCTGTGAGGGGGGAGGCTCTGTGAGGGGAGAGGGTCTGTGAGGGGGAGGGTCTGTGAGGGGGGAGGGTCTGTGAGGGGAGAGGGTCTGTGAGGGGAGAGGGTCTGTGAGGGGGAGGGTCTGTGAGGGGGGAGGGTCTGTGAGGGGAGAGGGTCTGTGAGGGGAGAGGGTCTGTGAGGGGGGAGGCTCTGTGAGGGGAGAGTCTCTGTGAGAGGGGAGGGTCTGTGAGGGGAGAGGGTCTGTGAGGGGAGAGGGTCTGTGAGGGGAGAGGCTCTGTGAGGGGAGAGGGTCTGTGAGGGGAGAGGGTCTGCGAGGGGGAGGCTCTGTGAGGGGAGAGTCTCTGTGAGGGGAGAGTCTCTGTGAGGGGAGAGGGTCTGTGAGGGGAGAGGGTCTGTGAGGGGAGAGTCTCTGTGAGGGGGAGGCTCTGTGAGGGGGAGGGTCTGTGAGGGGAGAGGGTCTGTGAGGGGAGAGGGTCTGTGAGGGGAGAGGGTCTGTGAGGGGGGATGGTCTGTTGGGGGGAGGGTCTGTGAGGGGGAGGGTCTGTGAGGGGGGAGGGTCTGTGGGGGGAGAGGGTCTGTGAGGGGGAGGGTCTGTGAGGGGAGAGGGTCTGTGAGGGTGGAGGCTCTGTGAGGGGAGAGTCTCTGTGAGGGGAGAGTCTCTGTGAGGGGGAGGCTCTGTGAGGGGAGAGGGTCTGTGAGGGGAGAGGGTCTGTGAGAGAAGAGGGTCTGTGAGGGGGAGGGTCTGTGAGGGGGGAGGGTCTGTGAGGGGAGAGGGTCTGTGAGGGGAGAGGGTCTGTGAGAGAAGAGGGTCTGTGAGGGGGAGGCTCTGTGAGGGGAGAGTCTCTGTGAGGGGGAGGCTCTGTGAGGGGAGAGGGTCTGTGAGGGGAGAGGGTCTGTGAGGGGGAGGCTCTGTGAGGGGGAGGGTCTGTGAGGGGGGAGGGTCTGTGAGGGGAGAGGGTCTGTGAGGGGAGAGGGTCTGTGATGGGGGAGGTTCTGTGTGGCGGGTCTGCAAGGGGGTCTGCGAGGGGGGTCTGCGAGGGGGGTCTGCGAGGGGGGTTTGCGAGGGGGGTCTGCGAGGGGAGTCTGCGAGGGGAGTCTGCGAGGGGAGTCTGCGAGGGGAGTCTGCGAGGGGAGTCTGCGAGGGGGGTCTGCGAGTGGAGTCTGCGAGGGGGGTCTGCGAGGGGAGTCTGCGAGGAGAGTCTGCAAGGGGGTTTGCGAAGGTGGTCTGCGAGGGTGGTCTGCGAGGGGGGATCTGCGGGGGGGGGAAGGTCTGCGAGGGGGCTCTGCGAGGGGGGTTTGCGAGGGGGGTCTGCGAGGGGGGTCTGCGAGGGGGGTCTGCGAGGGGGGTTTGCGAGGGGAGTCTGCGAGGGGGTCTCTCTCTGTGATGGGGAGTCTCTGAGAGTGGGATCTGCGAGGGGGGTGGCGGTTCCTTACCGACCATCACTGTTCCAGACTGAGGTTTCTCCAGGAAGAGACCAGCAGCATCCTGTTGAGCTGTTCCTTCACTCCCGCTCTTTAACACAGTTCCAGTCTGGCTGGGAGCTGGAACCTTCTCTTTGCTGGAAGTTTCCAGAGCCTCCTCAGAAGTGGTCTGGACTTCTGGAACCTTCTCTCCAATGGGGGCTCCAGATGCTGCCTCTCCATTGGTTGCTCCCAGAAAATTCTCTGTGCTGGCAGCTGTGGATTTGAACAGGAAAATGTTTCGTTGTCACATTTGTAAATCTGGCTCCTGCCACTCCACTTCATACACAGGAGGGAGAGACTGAGAGACAGCAGCGATCTGCACCTGTCCCTGTTCACAATCATTCTGACTCTGTATTCACTTCCATGGGACACAGAATTCTCTGGGTGTGTGTAGATGGGTAAGCGTGTGAGAGAGAGAGGGAGAAAGAAAGAGAGAGGATCTGGCGGATACTCCGTTGGCTGAAACCGGAACTGGGAAACGCGGTTGGGTGGAGAATCGGTTCCGATGCTGCAATCACGCTGGCGCTGATTGACACCAAATCGGGATTCTCCGTCACTGTGGAAGGGAAATTTCCCTTCGACAGTCACCTTGACAGCGGTGTTAATGCATTCCGGCTGTACATACAGTAAACACAGTTTGCATATCATTAGCGGGCCCGACCCGGTATTCCACGGGGATCCTTGATTCTCTGCCTCTGATGGGTCAAGTTCCCGATGGCGCGATTCACTTGTGCTTTTAAAAACTGTGAAACCGGCGTTGTGCCTGATCCTTAAAAAATTTGATAGTCACTGTAAAATACAGTCAAATGAAATATTTGAGCGCTACATCTTTGCAAAGAGGTTGCAAAGGAAAGAGGAATCTTTCAACAACTTTGTAACTGATATTGAGCTGCTGGCAAAATCCTGCAATTTCTTAAAGCTGCATGATCCTAAGATTCGTGACCAAATTGTTTGGTGCATGAAAGATGAGCACCTCAGAAATAAATACTGAGCGAACAGGATTTAACATTAGAAATCGCTATACAAAAATAACTTGTTCATGAACAATCACCTCATCGTTACGTAGAGTATAAATCGTGTGAAAATGGCGCAAACACTCCCCACGAGGCAGAGGCAGTGTTAAAGTGAAGAAGATGGAAGTTTTGGATGGCAGCCATCTTCCACGCACGCACTCAGAGCAGTACCCACATGGGCACATCCAGAAAAGCCCCAAACCGACAAAATACCGTTCTGCGCATGCGCAGTTGCAAAAAGAGCACACTCTGGAAGAAAATCAATTTGCGCATGAGCAATCGATTCCTACGCATTACGTCACGAGCGTCATGACATCAGAAGATTCAGAACACTCTCACTTAAAGGGAAACTGCCCAAAAATAAAAAATAAGAGTTTTAAAGCTATAAAACCCAAATTTTGCACCTTGAAAGGCAGAACAATGCCTGAATTTCAACAAGCTGTTGAAAATAACATTCGCAGCACCATGGAACAAGCAATTTGCAGCATAAAAAATGATGAGCACATTAACAAATCCGAAAATGAAGAGATGATTTGTTAATTAACAGTGAAAAGTTCAATAACAAATCCGAAACCAAAGAAGATGATTTGTTTATTGAAGAATACTCATGCATGGCTGAATTATTCGGATATGATAATATTAGCATCAGCAACACAGTTGAACAGTTCAATACGACTCTACTCATGGTAGATGAATCCAATACCATGATGCAATGGCAGATCGTTGATACATTGGATGACAGCAACCTGTCAAATAGCCAAGAAGAAAACAACGTCACACAGAGTGAGTTTGGGAATTTGAAGCTAGGTGGAAATTCGAAGCTGCGGGGAGGAGGTGCTTTTTAACCATGGTAAGTGACTGGTAAGTAGTTTTTCTTTTCATTGTCTAATTTATTTATTTATTTTTTCTTTCATTTTTTTGAAATTGTAGTGACATAAGTTAACCTAAGGTTTAAGACATGGCAGGAGATCCCAGACCCGTGTCATGCTCCTCATGTGTGATGTGGGAGCTCAGGGACACGTCCACTGTCCCTGGCTCCTTCATGTGCAAGAAGTGTGTCCAGTTGCAGCTCCTGTTAGACCGCTTGACGGCTCTGGAGCTGCGGATGGACTCATTTTGGAGCATCCGTGACATTAGGACGTCGTGGATAGCACGTTTAGCGAGTTGGTCACACCACAGGTGAAATTTACTGAGGGAGATAGAAAATGGGTGACCAAAAGAAAGAGCAAGAGTAGGAAGGCAGTGCAGGTGTCCCTTGCGGACATCTCCCTGCAAAACAGATATACCGCTTTGGATACTGTTGAGGGAGATGGCTCACCAGGGGAAGGCAGCAGCAGCAAGGTTCATGGCACCGTGGCTGGCTCTGCTGCGCATCAGGGCAGGAAGAAGAATGGCAGGGCTATAGTGATAGGGAACTTAATCGTGGAATAGACAGGCGGTTCTGCGGACGCAATCGAGACTCCAGGCTGGTATGTTGCCTCCCTGGTGCAAGGGTCAAGGATGTCTCGGAGCGGCTGCAGGACATTCTGGGGGGAGGGGGGGTGTGAACAGCCAGCTGTCATGGTGCACATAGGCACCAACAATATAGGTAAAAAATGGGACGAGGTCCTACAAGCTGAATTCAGGGAGTTAGGAGTTAAACTAAAAAGTAGAACCTCAAAGGCAGTAATCTCAGTATTGCTACCAGTGCCACGAGCTAGTCAGAGTAGGAATTTCAGGATAGATAGGATGAATGCGTGGCTCGAGAGATGGTGCAAGAGGGAGGGATTCAAATTCCTGGTGCATTGGAACCGGTTCTGGGGGAGGTGGGACCAGTACAAACCAGAAGGTCTGCACCTGGGCAGGGCTGGAACCGATGTCCTTGGGGGGTGTTTGCTAGAGCTGTTGGGGAGGGTTTAAACTAATGTGACAGAGGGATGGGAACCAATGCAGGAAGTCGGAAGGTAGTAAAACAGGGACAGAAACAAAAGGCAGTAAGGGGAAAAGTGTAAGGCAGAGAAGCCATAGTCAAAAATCAAAAAGGGCGACAGTACAAGGTACAGTGACTGAGGGTAGCTCAGTGAATAGGCCCAGTAATACTAAAAGGAATAAAACGGGAAGTAAAAACATAAATGGTAAGCGACGCGGCAGGCTGTTACATGAAGATATGGGTTCAACGACAAGGAAAATTAGGAGAAAAGTTAAGAGGAAATATAACTTTTTTTTATTTTTATAAATGTTTTTAATTCAGTTTTCATGTTTTATATTGAACAAATTACAAATTGTTAGAGAGAGAGAAAAAAAAAAGAACACGCAAAAATTAACATATATATTTACAGGTGAGCATCTTCGTAGTAATAACTGTGGCCTCCCCCTTTTCGCCGGCATACATATTTTACATTCCCCAACATGTTTATTGGCATTTATTTAGTTTGGTTTTGGGCCTTAGCTAGCCATCAAACCCCCGTAACGAGCCCGTAGCCCCCCCCCCCCCCCACCCCGCCCCGCCGGCTACCTTCCCCCGACTATTCTTCCTCTTGTACGTTGGCCACAAACAGGTCCCGGAACAATTGCATGAATGGCTCCCATGTTCTGTGGAAGCCGTCGTCCGACCCTCGGATGGCGAATTTGATTTTCTCCATTTGGAGAGAATCCGAGAGGTCGGACAGCCAGTCTGCAGCTCTGGGCGGTGCTGCTGACCGCCAGCCAAACAGGATTCTACGGCGGGCGATCAGGGAGGCAAAGGCAAGGGCGTCTGCCCTCCTCCCCAGGAATAGATCTGGCTGGTCTGAAACCCCGAAGACCGCCACTATCGGGCATGGCTCCACCCTCACCCCCGAGGAAATATAACTTAGGAGAGGTTACTGATCGAGGTGTTAAGATTCAAAACAGAGGTATAAAAGCCAACATAAGTGTACTTTACCTGAATGCTTGTAGTATTCGGAATAAGGTAAATGAGTTGATGGTGCAAATCATCGTGAATGACTATGATTTAGTGGCCATTACTGAAATATGGTTAAAGGATGGTCACGACTGGGAGTTAAATATCCGAGGGTATCAAACTATTCGGAAGGACAGAGTGGATGGTAAGGGAGGTGGAGTAGCTCTGTTAGTTAAGGATGACATCCGGGCAATAGTAAGGGATTACATCGGTGTTATGGAGGATAAGGTTGAATCCATTTGGGTGGAAATCAGGAATAATAAGACGAAAAAGTCATTGATAGGAGTAGTCTATAGGCCACCAAATAGTAACATTATGGTGGGGCAGGCAAGAAACAAAGAAATAACTAATGCATGTAGAAATGGTACAGCAGTTATCATGGGGGATTTTAATCTACATGTCGATTGGTTTTACCATGTCGGTCAAGGCAGCCTTGAGGAGGAGCTATAGAATGTATCCGCGATAGTTTCCCAGAACAGTACATAATGGAACCTACGAGGGAACAAGCGGTCCTAAATCTGGTCCTGTGTAATGAGACAGGATTGATTAATGATCTCAGAGTTAGGGATCCTCTCGGAAGGAGCGATCACAATATGGTAGAATTTAAAATACAGATGGAGGGTGAGAAGGTAAAATCAAACCCTAGTGTTTTGTGCTTAAACAAAGGAGATTACAATAGGATGGGTGAAGAACTAGCTAAGGTAGACTGGGAACAAAGACTTTATGGTGAAACAGTTGAGAAACAGTGGAGAACCTTCCAAGCGATTTTTCACAGTGCTCAGCAAAGGTTTATACCAACAAAAAGGAAGGACGGTAGAAAGAGGGAAAATCGACCGTGGATATCGAAGGAAATAAGGGAGAGTATCAAATTGAAGGAAAAAGCATACAAAGTGGCAAAGATTAGTGGGGGACTAGAGAACTGGGAAATCTTTAGGGGGCAACAGAAAGTTACTAAAAAAGCTATAAAGAAGAGTAGATAGAGTATGAGAGTTAACTTGCTCAGAATATAAAAACAGTTAGTAAAAGTTTCTACAAATATATAAAACAAAAAAGAGTGGCTAAGGTAAATATTGGTCCTTTAGAGGATGAGAAGGGAGATTTAATAATGGGAGACAAGGAAATGGCTGGAGAACTGAACAGGTTTTTTGGGTCGGTCTTCACAGTGGAAGACACAAATAACATACCAGTGACTGATAGAAATGAGGCTATGACAGGTGAGGACCTTGAGATGATTGTTATCACTAAAGAGGTAGCGAAGGGCAAGTTAATGGGGCTAATGGAAGACAAGTCTCCTGGCCCTGATGGAATGCATCCCAGAGAGAGCGGGTAATTATAGGCCAGTGAGCTTAGCTTCGGGAGTAGGGAAGATGCTGGAATCTATCATCAAGGAAGAAATAGCGAGGCATCTGGATGGAAATTGTCCCATTGGGCAGACGCAGCATGGGTTCATAAATTGCAGGTCATGCCTAACTAATTTAGTGGAATTTTTTGAGGACATTACCAGTGCAGTAGATAATGGGGAGCCAATGGATGTGGTATATCTGGATTTCCAGAAAACCTTTGACAAGGTGCCGCACAAAAGGTTGCTGCATAAGATAAAGATGCATGGCATTAAGGGTAAAGTAGCAGCATTGATAGAGGATTGGTTAATTAATAGAAAGCAACGAGTGGGGATTAATGGGTGTTTCTCTGGTTGGCAATCAGTAGCTAGTGGTGTCCCTCAGGGATCAGTGTTGGGCCCACAATTGTTCACAATTTACATAGATGATTTGGAGTTGGGGACCAAGGGCAATGTGTCCATGTTTGCAGATGATACTAAGGTGAGTGGTAAAGCAAAAAGTGCAGAGGATACTGGAAGTCTGAAGAGGGATTTGGATAGGTTAAGTGAATGGGCTCGGGTCTGGCAGATGGAATACAATGTTGACAAATGTGAGGTTATCCATTTTGGTAGGAATAACAGCAAAAGGGATTATTATTTAAATGATAAAATCTTAAAACATGCTGCTGTGGAGAGAGACCTGGGTGTGTGGGTGCATGAGTTGCAAAAAGTTAGTTTACAGGTGCAACAGGTGATTAAGAAGGCAAATGGAATTTTGTCTTTCATTGCTAGAGGGATGGAGTTTAAGACTAGGGAGGTTATGCTGCAATTGTATAAGGTGTTAGTGAGGCCACACCTGGAGTATTGTGTTCAGTTTTGGTCTCCTTACTTGAGAAAGGACGTACTGGCACTGGAGGGCGTTCAGAGGAGATTCACTAGGTTAATCCCAGAGCTGAAGGGGTTGGATTACGAGGCGAGGTTGAGTAGACTGGGACTTTACTCGTTGGAATTTAGAAGGATGAGGGGGGATCTTATAGAAACATATAAAATTATGAAGGGAATAGATAGGATAGATGTGGGCAGGTTGTTCCCACTGGCGGGTGAAAGCAGAACTAGGAGGCATAGCATCAAAATAAGGGGAAGCAGATTTAGGACTGAGTTTAGGAGGAACTTCTTCACCCAAAGGGTTGTGAATCTATGGAATTCCTTGCCCAGTGAAGCAGTTGAGGCTCCCTCATTAAATATTTTTATGATAAAGATAGATAGTTTTTTGAAGAATAAAGGGATTAAGGGTTATGGTGTTCAGGCCGGAAAGTGGAGCTGAGTCCACAAAAGATCAGCCATGATCTCATTGAATGGTGGAGCAGGCTCGAGGGGCCAGATGGCCTACTCCTGCTCCTAGTTCTTATCTTCTTATGTTCTTATGTACTGACTGACTCCGTTGAGAGAGCGCTCATCGTCTCCACCGAGAGAACACTGCATGACTCCACACAGAGGGTAATGAAAGACTCCACAGAGAGAGCGTTGACAGACTCCAGAATGGAAGCAATTACAGACTCCAGAGCGACAACCATGCATGAAGAAAACTATGAAAGTCTATCCACCTTATTTCAGCAACTAGAAGCTGTAATGGACAATTTTAATACTTAATATTGAATAACTGCTTAATAGTGTGATTAACTAAAGCTGCAGGCGTTTGTGTGTGTGTGTGTGTGCAAGGTTAGAGAGAGAGAGAGAGCAAAACTGATATGCCAGCTGTATGAAGGAAGAGATAGTAAAGCCAGGAGAAAAACAACTCCTTATATGGAATGGAGAAATACTAGTAAGATGCAAAGCCAGCCATTGTCTACATGAATGCCTGTGCTTAACCTGCTTATCTTTTGAATGTATAAAGTCTGAAGGTTGCGGTGCTCAGCGCGCCTTCCTCTCTCTCCTGGGGTTAGAGGAACATGTCCTCTGCAGAGAAAGAAATAAACGAACTTGCTCGTATCCATGACTGATTGTTTCTGAATTTTCCTTTTTCCCACCACAAAGCAGACTATGAAAGTCGACCCAGCTCATTTAATCAACAGCAAGAAGACAATGAAAGTCTACCCACTGTATGTGAGACACGTGACGAAGAAATCAGAATTCACGTATAAGATGTGTAAGATCACAGCGGAACTGACAGCTCTAATCTTGACTATACAGAAACACTTAACAATCAAAGCAAAATGACTCATGAATCCAGTGGGACTGCATCAATTAAAACCTCATCGACGCTTGACAACCTACAAGAAACTGAAATCTTGATGACATTGACTCCAGAAGAGGAGCACCAAGGTATCAAAAATGAATCAGATCTACCAGAAATGACTAATGTCACCAAGATCAGTGCAACATTAGATCATTCACACAAACCTCGAACCATAAAGCTCAATGAAACATTAGATACCACAAAGACACTGATACTGAAAAGTTTGGGAACGACTCGGACTATCTGCCAGGAACAGTCTTTGAGCACAACAACAACAACAGTAAAAACAACAACAAAAACAACAACAGAAACAACAAAAACAACATAAACAACAACAAAACAACAGCCTGTACAACATAGTATAACTCTACAACTATATGACAATGTTACAGAACAGTCCAAAACAATGGCAAGACTCCAAACATAACATAGACATTGTTCACACAAAACAAATGTCATGCCAATGAATTTCACAAATTCATATTTGCTCCAAGACGAAGAAGCAACCCAACGTTTAAGGCAAATGACATACTAAATCGATAATACAGGCACAAGAAAAAGCCCACGTCAGACAACATGGGCGGGATTCTCTAAAAATGGGGCTATGGCCCCACGCTGGCATGAATACCGGCGGCAACGTCCCCCGAAAGTGATAAGTTCTCCCCTTTCTAGGGGGCTAGGTTGCCGCCGGAGTGATCCCAGCAGCTCCAGACGGCGGGGAACGGCCTGCGCGAGTCGGCACATGCGCGGAATGGTGGTGTATTCCCCTGCATGCGTGGAACGGTCGGCGTTATTCCGCGCATGTGCGGGGGTTCCCTTCTCTGCGTCGGTCCCCGGACAATATGGCGAAGCCTTACAGGGGTCCGGCGCGGTGTAAAGTAGGCCCCCACAGAACCAGCCCACCCGCCGATCGGTAGGCCCCGGGTCAGATTCTCTTGTTCTCCCTCCAGGATGGCCCCGCACACTCACCTTCCAGGTCCCGCCGTGTGGGAGGTGAGTAATCTACGCCGGCGGTACTCCGCCAAACTCGTCAGCCACTCGGGGCCCGGAGAATTGCCGGGGGGGGGGCGCTGTCAACGGCCCCCGACCGGCGTGGTGGTGTTCCCGCCCGTGTCTGAAAAACGCGCCAGAGAATGGGAAGCCATTCTCGTGCCCCCTTGGGGATTCTCCGACCCGGCGCCGTGTCGGAGAATCCCGGCCCATATGTGATTCGACCATTCGAATACCGGATGATGGCTTGTTGGTATTTCAACACACCACGATTGTTTTTTCCTCAAGTTCCATTGAATAAAGAAATAGTTCTGGACACCATAACCAACAACTCTACTGTCGTGATTCACACACACCTATCAAAACATCGACGTCTTCCCCGCAACTTCTAAGAAGGTCATCGAGAATGAGAAGACGGCCGAAAAGACTGAATTGATGAACATTTTGTTGAATATATTATATTTGCTGTGTACATATCATGGGTGGGATTCTCCGACCCCTCGCCGGGTCGTTGAATAGCTGGGGGGCGGCTTGAATCCTGCACTGCCACTCCGATGCCGGCTGCCAAATTCTCCGGCGCCTGTTTTCGGGCGGGGATCACGCGTGCCAGTCGTGGGCCATTGGCAGCAGCCCGCCCCGCATTTCTCCGGGGCCCAATGGGCCAAGCGGCCGCCTGTTTTCGGCCAATCCTGCAGGCGTGGATTAGACATGGTCCATATCGACGGGACCTGGCTTGGAGGACGGTTAGCAGGGTCTTCGGGGGGCATGTGGGGGTCCAGCCCCGGGGGGGGGGGGGGGGGGGGGAGGGGGGGGGGGGGGCCACGGTGGCCTGGCCCGTGATCGGGGCCCACAGATCTGCAGGAAAGCCTGTGCCATGGGGGCACTCTTTCCCTCCATCCCTCTGGGACTGGGCCACCTTCCTCGGTGTCTGCACCATGCCAGCCAGCACCTGGACACTGCCGCCAATGTTGCCAGCCATGGCCTGCTGTGACTCGGCTATGCTCAGGAGTGCCACTCTGATTTCTAAGTGGCTCTGGCATTTGGCTGCTTGTGAAGCAGCAACCCTGCACCTGCACCTGCACAGAATGCCCCAGGCCTTGGACATGCTGATCCATAGCCAAAACCCTTGCCCAATGCCTCCACCGTGAATGCCACCCATGCGGTGTTGGCCTGGGTAGCATGCATGGTGGGCACCACCTCCACTCCTGCACGCTGTTTGGCTCCTCCAATTGCACCTGAAGGTATTGGATGCTCGCTGAAAACCCCTCATGTAGTCCCTGGTCTGCGACTGCATCTCCACAATTTATTGGACCATCCATTCCAGAATCCTGAAACCTGATTGGACGGCAGTGTGAACCTGGGGCCAGCCTGCCCTCCAACCATCCTCCCCCTCGGGTGCTTCTACCTCAGGTCAGCTGTGTTTTGCGCACCAGAGAGTGTCCCGGGAGCCTTTCCACTGAAGTGCCTAATCGAGGTGAGTGCCTCTGGGATGGTGGAGGGTGTTGAAGGTGGCGGCAACCTCCCTTTCCTTCGGACCGCCAACCATATCCAGGGCCCTCTGCTCTGCCACTGCAGATCTGGCAGTCCCCCTCCAGTTTGCTCCCACTCCCGGCAGTTATGCCCAGGGATTAGGTAGCTGGTGGCCTTTGGGAACATGGTCATGGCGGCCGGTATTGTTGCCAGCATATCGTGCAGGTGGGCGTTCGGCTGCGTTCCTGGTGGGGGAGGGGTGGTGGTGGGGTTATGGGATGGGTTCACTGCCAGGAGCACAGTGCATACTCACCCTGGTTGCTCGGAGTAGGTTGTGCAGTTTTTTATCCCACTGCTGGCTGGTCTCGACAGTGTTGCTGGTGGCACTGACCGCCTCTGCCACCTGCGCCCTGGCACGGCGAGTGGCGGCGGCTGGCAGCCCCGTTCCCGGGTACAGGATCAACCGCTGCTCCTCCACGGCATCCAGGAGAGTCTCCAGCTCTCAGCGATGGGGCTCCTTGCTGCCACCTTGTTGGCTGGGATGGTGTGTGTGGGGGGTGAAGTGGGTATATGCGTTTGCAGCTTGTTGGCCTCCTGAGTGTCAATCACAAATTTGGCGAATCTGGCACCATTTCTCATTGGAATGGATTGTGTTCCATGTGGCCCCGGTGCTAGCTCCTCAACAGTAGCGGAGTCGATCCAGGTGCGGAGGCAGTTTTGCTGACGGGGAATTCCATGAATCCTGCGCTGGCGTCAACACTGCGTTTCAGAAACAGAGAATCCACCCCAAGTGCTGATGCCAGGTCTGAATTGGGGGTGCTCTATAGCCCTGGTCCTGGAGCCATAGAGGAAAGCCAGGCAAGCTGGAGCTGCACATAAGCACTCCACTCCCCACACACTCTCATTCCAGCCAAGAAGATGCCACCCTGGAGAGCGGCCCAGAGATTCGCAGATGAAGAACTGGAGACACTGCAGCCCACAGTCATGTCTTTCAGTGTCCTACCCCCGCAGCAGCCACCACGCTGGTTTCACGATTTATAAAAGGGCACGTGAACCACGTAATCGGGAACTCGGCCCATCGGAGACGGAGAATCTCGGAGGCCCCAGAGTATACCGGGTAGGGTCTGCTAATGACATGCAAACAATGTTTCATGTACATGCGTTCCGGACAGCATTGACGCCGCTGCCTAGGTGACGGAGAGTTGCGATTTGGCATCAAATCAGCGCCTGCTACGGTGTTGGCGCGGACCTTGTTGAGCCCATTTACAGGCAAGGGGACAGCTGGCAAGTGGGAGTCTTTCAAAAGGGTGTTACCTACGTTCAGGGTGAACACATTCCACTTAGAGTGAAGGGCAAGGCTGGTAGAAGTAGGGAACCCTGGATGACTCGGGATATTGAGGCCATGGTCAAAAGGAAAAAGGAGGCATGTGACATGCATAGGCAGCTGGGAAAATCCAAAGAGCTTTTACAGATCAATAAAGGGCTAAAGAGTAACTAGGGAGAGGGTAGGGCCTCTTAAGGATAAACAAAGTCATCGATGTGCAGATCCACAAGGGATGGGAGAGGTCTTAAATGAATATTTCTCTCAGTATTTACTGTTGAGAAAGGCTCGAATGTTGGGGAAATTGGGGAAATAAAAAGTGATGTCTTGAGGATAGTACATATTACAGAGAAGGAGGTGCTGGAGGTATTAAAATGCATCAAAATAGATAAATCCCCGGGACCTGATGAAATGTATCCCAGGACGTTGTGGGAGGCTAGGGAGGAAATTGCCGGCCCCCTAGCTGAGATATTTGAATCATCGACAGCCACAGGGGTGCTGCCTGAAGATTGGAGGGTAGAAAATGTTGTGCCCTTGTTTAAGAAGGGCTGCTGGGATAAGCCTGGGACCTACAGACCGGTTAGCCTTACTTCTGTGGTAGGTAAGTTGTTAGAGGGTATTCTGAGTGACAGGATCTTCAGGCATTTAACCAGGCAAGGGCTAATTAGGGAAAGTCAGTATGGCTTTGTAAGGGGAAAGTCATGTCTCACCAATTTGATTGAGTTTTTTGTAGAGGTAACCAAGAAAGTAAATGAGGGCAGTGCAGTCGTTGTCTACATGGACTTTAGCAAGGCCTTTGACAAGGTACCACATGGTAGGTTGTTGCAAAAGGGTAAATCTCACGGAATCCAGGGCGAGGTAGCCAATTGAATACAAAATTGACTTGGCAACTGAAGCCAAAGGGTGGTTGTGAAAATGAAATGAAAATGAAAATCGCTTATTGTCACGAGTAGGCTTCAATGAAGTTACTGTGAAAAGCCCCTAGTGGCCACATTCCGGCGCCTGTCCGGGGAGGCTGGTACGGGAATCGAACCGTGCTGCTGGCCTGCTTGGTCTGCTTTAAAAGCCAGCGATTTAGCCGAGTGAGCTAAACCAGGATTGTTTTTCAAACTGGAGGCTTGTGACCAGCAGTGTGCCTCAGATATCGGCGCTGGGTCCACCGTTATTTGTTATATACGTATATATATATAAAAATATATATATATAAAAATGATTTGATGAGAATGTAGAAGGCATAGTTAGTAAGTTTTCCACCAAGATTGGTGGCATAGTGGATAGTGAAGAAGGTTATATAAGATTGCAACAGGATCTTGACCAAGTGGGCCAGTGAATGGCAGATGGAGTTTAATTTGGATAAATGTGAGGTGATACATTTTGGTAGATCAAATCAGGGCAGGACCTACTCGGTTAATGGTAGGGAGTTGGGGACAGTTACAGAAGAAAGAGATCTCGGGGGTACAGGTTCATAGCTCCTTGAAGGTGGAGTCTCAGGTGGACAGGATGGTGAAGAAGGCATTCAGCATGCTCCGTTTTATTGGTCAGAATATTGAATACAGGCGTTGGGATGTCTTGTTGTAGTTGTACAAGACATTAGTAAGACCACACATGGAATATTGTGTTCAGTTTTGATCACCCTATTATAGGAAGGATATTGTGAAACTAGAAAGTGTGCGGAAGAGATTTACAAAGAGTTACCAGGACTTGATGGTCTGAGCTATAAGGAAAAGCTGGATATGCTGGGACTTTTTTCTGTGGAGCATCGCAGGCTTAGGGGTGATCTTATAGAGGTTTATAATATAATGAGGGGCATAGATAAGGTTGATAGTGAACATAATTTCCCAAAGATAGAGGAGTCTAGAATTAGAGAGCATAGGTTTAAGGTGAGGGGAGCGATACAGAAGGGACCAGAGGGGCAAATCTTTCACACAGAGGGTGGTGAGCATCTGGAATGAGATGCCAGAGGCAGTGGTAGAGGCAGGTACAATTTTGACCTTTGAAGAGTAGTTACAGGGGCAGGGTGGGTAGAACGGGATATGGGCCAAATGCAGGCTAGTGGGACTAGCTTATTGATAGAAACTGGGTGGCATGGACAAGCTGGGCCGAAGGGCCTGATTCCATGCTGTAAACATCTATGACTCTAACTTATTCTCCGCCCAATCGCGTATCACGATTTTGGAGTCAGCCAGTGGAGAAAACTGCCAATGTGAGTTTGTGAGAGAAAGAGAATATGTGAATGTGTGGGACTCACACACACTCCATTACCATTCACACCCACTCCATTACCACTCACACACACTCCATTACCACTCACACTCACACACACTCCATTACCACTCACACTCACTCACACTTCATTACCACTCACACTCCATTACCACTCACACTCCATTACCACTCACACTCACACACACTCCATTACCACTCACACTCACACACACTCCATTGACACTCACACTCGCTCACACTCCATTACCACTCACACTCCATTACCACACACACTCCATTACCACTCACACTCACACACACTCCATTACCACTCACACTCACACACACTCCATTACCACTCACACTCACACATACTCCATTACCACTCACACACACTCCATTACCACTCACACTCACACACACTCCATTACCACTCACACTCACTCACACTTCATTACCACTCACACTCCATTACCACTCACACTCCATTACCACTCACACTCACACACACTCCATTACCACTCACACTCACTCACACTTCATTACCACTCACACTCCATTACCACTTACACTCCATTACCACTCACACTCACACACACTCCATTACCACTCACACTCACACACACTCCATTACCACTCACACTCGCTCACACTCCATTACCACCCACGCTCACACACACTCCATTACCACTCACACTCACACACACTCCATTACCACTCACACTCACACACACTCCATTACCACTCACACTCACACACACTCCATTACCACTCACACTCACTCACACTTCATTACCACTCACACTCCATTACCACTCACACTCCATTACCACTCACACTCACACGCACTCCATTACCACTCACACTCACTCACACTTCATTACCACTCACTCACACACTCCATTACCACTCACACTCCATTACCACTCACACTCCATTACCACTCACACTCCATTACCACTCACACTCACACACACTCCATTACCACTCACACTCCATTACCACTCACACTCCATTACCACTCACACTCCATTACCACTCACACTCTCACACACTCCATTACCGTTCACACCCAATTATTGCTCACACTCAATTACCGCTCACACTCAATTACCACTCACACTCAATTACCGCTCACACGCAATTACCGCTCACACTCAATTACCGCTCACACTCAATTACCGCTCACACTCACACTCCATTACCACTCACACTCCATTACCACTCACACGCACATACACTCCATTACCACTCACACTCACTCACACTCCATTACCACTCACACTCACACACACTCCATTACCACTCACACACACTCCATTACCACTCACAAACACTCCATTACCACTCACACTCACTCACACTCCATTACCACTCACACACACTCCATTATCACTCACACTCACTCACTCTCCATTGCCAGTCACACTCACACACACTCCATTGCCAGTCACACGCACACACACTTCATTACCACTCACACACACTCCATTATCTCACACACTCACTCAAACTCCATTATCACTCACACTCCATTATCACTCACACTCAATTATCACTCACACTCAAACACACGCCATTACACTTACACACACTCCATTACCACTCACACACACTCCATCACCACTCACACTCACACACACTTCATTACCACTCAAACTCACACACACTCCATTACCACTCACACTCCATTACCACTCACACTCCATTACCACTCACACTCACACACACTCCATTACCACTGACACACACTTCATTACCACTCACACTCACACGCACTCCATTACCACTCACACTCACACACACTCCATTACCACTCACACTCACACACACTCCATTACCACTCACACTCACTCACACTCCATTACCACTCACACTCACACACACTCCATTACCACTCACACACACTCCATTGCCACTCACAAACACTCCATTACCACTCACACTCACTCACACTCCATTACCACTCACACTCGATTACCACTCACATTCCATTACCACTCACATTCCATTACCACTCACATTCCATTACCACTCACACTCACACACACTCCATTACCACTCACACTCACACACACTGCATTACCACTCACACTCACGCACACTCCATTACCACTCACACTCCCTCACATTCCATTACCACTCACACTCCATTACCACTCACACTCCATTACCCCACACTCACACACACTCCATTACCACTCACACTCACACACACTCCATTACCACTCACACACACTCCATTACCACTCACACTCACACACACTCCATTACCACTCACACTCGATTACCACTCACATTCCATTACCACTCACACTCCATCACCACTCACCCTCACACACACTCCATTACCACTCACACTCGATTACCACTCACATTCCATTACCACTCACATTCCATTACCACTCACACTCAGTCACACTCCATTACCACTCACACTCAGTCACACTCCATTATCATTCACACTCACTCACACTCCATTACCACTCACACTCCCTCACATTCCATTACCACTCACACTCCATTACCACTCACACTCCATTACCGCTCACACTCACACACACTCCATTACCACTCACACTCACTCACACTCCATTACCACTCACACACACTCCATTACCACACACACTCACACACACTCCATTACCACAGACACTCACTCACACTCCATTACCACAGACACTCACTCACACTCCATTACCGGTCACATTCCATTACCACTCACACTCCATTACCACTCACACTCCATTACCACTCACACTCCATTACCACTCACACTCCATTACCACTCACACTCCATTACCACTCACACTCACACTCCATTACCACTCACACTCACACACACTGCATTACCACTCACACTCACGCACACTCCATTACCACAGACACTCACTCACACTCCATTACCGGTCACATTCCATTACCACTCACACTCCATTACCACTCACACTCCATTACCACTCACATTCCATTACCACTCACATTCCATTACCACTCACACTCACACACACTCCATTACCACTCACACTCACACACACTGCATTACCACTCACACTCACGCACACTCCATTACCACTCACACTCCCTCACATTCCATTACCACTCACACTCCATTACCACTCACACTCCATTACCACTCACACTCACACACACTCCATTACCACTCACACTCACACACACTCCATTACCGGTCACACTCACACACACTCCATTACCACTCACACTCACACACACTCCATTACCACTCACACTCGATTACCACTCACATTCCATTACCACTCACACTCCATCACCACTCACCCTCACACACACTCCATTACCACTCACACTCGATTACCACTCACATTCCATTACCACTCACATTCCATTACCACTCACACTCAGTCACACTCCATTACCACTCACACTCAGTCACACTCCATTATCATTCACACTCACTCACACTCCATTACCACTCACACTCCCTCACATTCCATTACCACTCACACTCCATTACCACTCACACTCCATTACCGCTCACACTCACACACACTCCATTACCACTCACACTCACTCACTCCATTACCACTCACACACACTCCATTACCACACACACTCACACACACTCCATTACCACAGACACTCACTCACACTCCATTACCACAGACACTCACTCACACTCCATTACCGGTCACATTCCATTACCACTCACACTCCATTACCACTCACACTCCATTACCACTCACACTCCATTACCACTCACACTCCATTACCACTCACACTCCATTACCACTCACACTCACACTCCATTACCACTCACACTCACACACACTCCATTACCACTCACACTCACTCACACTCCATTACCACTCACACTCAGACACACTCCATTATCATTCACACTCACTCACACTCCATTACCACTCACACTCAATTA